>NC_053024.1:597826884-597837054 GCF_003073215.2 Triticum urartu | reverse complement strand
GAAAGGGGTCCGGGGGTCCACCAAGGGGGTCCACCTGCCCCGGGGGGCCACATGGGCTGTAGGGGTGTGCGCCTTGGCCTATATGGGCCAAGGACACCAGCCCCAAGAGGCCCATGCGCCAAGAGATAAGGGAAAGGGAGAGTCCTAAAAGGGGAAGGCACCTCCTAGGTGCCTTGGGGAGGATGGACTCCTCCCTGGCCGCACCCTTCCTTGGAGGAAGGTCCAAGGCTATGCCTTCCCCCTCTCCCTTGGCCCTATATATAGTGGGGGGAAGGGAGGGCAGCCACACCCAAGCCCTGGCGCCTCCCTCTCCCTCCCATGACACATCTCCCTCCTCCCGCAGCGCTTGGCGAAGCCCTGTTGGAATCCCGCTACTTCCACCACCACGCCGTCGTGCTGCTGGATCTCCATCAACCTCTCCTCCCCCCTTGCTGGATCAAGAAGGAGGAGACGTCGCTGCTCCGTACGTGTGTTGAACGCGGAGGTGCCGTCCGTTCGGCGCTAGGATCATCGGTGATTTGGATCACGACGAGTACGACTCCATCAACCCCGTTCTCTTGAATGCTTCCGCGCGCGATCTACAAGGGTATGTAGATCCACTCCTCCCTCGTTGCTAGATGAATCCATAGATTGATCTTGGTGACACGTAGGAAAATTTTGAATTATTGCTACGTTCCCCAACAATCATATGACAAAATCTATATATGTTGCTGTTATGAGAATAATCATGATGCCTTCATGTCCGTATTTTATTTTTATCGACGCCTCTACCTCTAAACATGAGGACATATTTATTGTTATCGGCTTTTCGCTTGAGGACAAGCGAGGTCTAAGATTGGGGAGTTGATACATCCATTTTGCATCATGCTTTTATATCGATATTTATCGCATTATGGACTGTTATTTCACTTTATATCACAATACTTATGGCTATTCTCTCTTATTTTACAAGGTTTACATAAAGAGGGAGAATGCCGGCAGCTGGAATTCTGGTCCAGAAAAGGAGCAAATATTAGAGACCTATTCTGCGCAACTCCAAAAGTCCTGAAACTCCACGGAATGTCTTAAAAGAAATAAAGAAAAATCCACGCCAAAGATGAAGGCCAGGGGGCCCACACCCTGCTCACGAGGGTGGGGGGCGCCCCCCCTAAGGCGCGCCCCCCTACCTCGTGGGCCCCCTGGTGGCTCTCCGATGCCCATCTTATCCTATATGAGGTCTTTCGATGAGAAAAAAATGGGAAGGAACTTTTCGGGATGAGACTCCGCCGCCACGAGGCGGAACCTTGGCAGATCCAATCTAGAGCTCCGGCAGAGCTGTTCTGCCGGGGAAACTTCCCTCCGGGAGGGGGAAATCATCACCATCGTCATCACCAACGCTCCTCTCATCGGGAGAGGGCAATCTCCATCAACATCTTCACCAGCACCATCTCATCTCCAAACCCTAGTTCATCTCTTGTATCCAATTCTTGTCTCAAAGTCCGGGATTGGTGCTAGTAGGTTGCTAGTAGTGTTGATTACTCCTTGTAGTTGATGCTAGTTGGTTTAATTGGTGGAAGATCATATGTTCAGATCCTATATGCATATTATTACCCCTCTGATTATGAACATGAACATGCTTTGTGAGTAATTACGTTCGTTCCTGAGGACAAGGGAGAAGTCTTGCTATGAGTAGTCATGTGAATTTGGTATTCGTTTGATATTTTGATAAGATGTATGTTGTCTAGCCTCTAGTGGTGTTATGTGAATGTCGACTACATAACACTTCACCATTATTTGGGCCTAGAGGAAGGCATTGGGAAGTAATAAGTAGATGATGGGTTGCTAGAGTGACAGAAGCTTAAACCCTAGTTTATGCGTTGCTTCGTAAGGGGCTGATTTGGATCCATATGTTTCATGCTATGGTTAGGTTTACCTTAATACTTTTGTTGTAGTTGCGGATGCTTGCAATAGAGGTTAATCATAAGTGGGAGGCTTATTCAAGTAAGAACAACACCCAAGCACTGGTCCACCCACATATCAAATTATCAAAGTACCGAACGCGAATCATATGAACGTGATGAAAACTAGCTTGACGATATTCCCATGTGTCCTCGGGAGCGCTTTTCCTATTATAAGAGTTTGTTCCGGCTTGTCCTTTGCTACAAAAGGATTGGGACACCTTGCGGCACTTTATTTACTTTTGTTACTTGTTGCTCGTTACAATTTATCCTATCACAAAACTATCCGTTACCACTTATTTCAGTACTTGCAGAGAATACCTTACTGAAAACCGCTTATCATTTTCTTCTGCTCCTCGTTGGGTTCGACACTCTTACTTATTGAAAGGACTACGATAGATCCCCTATACTTGTGGGTCATCAAGACTCTTTTCTGGCGCCGTTGCCGGCGAGTGTAGCGCCTTTGGTAGGTGGAATTTGGTAAGGAAAAATTTATATAGTGTGCTGAAATTTACTGTCACTTGTTACTATGGAAAGTAATTCTCTGAGGGGCTTGTTCGGGGTATCTTCACCCCGTCCAGTAGAGCAAAGAGTTGCTCCTCAACCTACTAAACCTATTGAAAATGAAATTCCTTATGAGTATCCTTCGGGTATGATAGAAAAACTGCTAGCTAATCCTTTTACAGGAGATGGAACAAAGCATCCTGATGAGCACTTAATATATGTGGATGAAGTTTGTGGATTATTTAAGCTTGCAGGTATACCCGATGATGTTGCTAAGAAGAAGGTCTTCCCTTTATCTTTGAAGGGAGACGCATTGATATGGTATAGGCTATGTGATGATATGAGATCGTGGGACTATAAAAGATTGAAGCTGGAATTTCATCAAAAGTATTACCCTATGCATCTTGTTCATCGTGATCGCAATTATATATATAATTTCTGGCCTCGCGAAGGAGAAAGCATCGCTCAAGCGTGGGGGAGGCTTAAATCAATGTTATATTCATGCCCCAATCATGAGCTCCCGAGAGAAATAATTATGCAAAGTTTTTATGCTCGGCTTTATGATAACAATCGCACCATGCTCAATACTTCTTGTGCTGGCTCTTTTATGATGAAGACTATTGAATTCAGATGGAATTTATTGGATAGAATTAAACACAACTCTGAAGATTGGGACCTCGACGAAGGTAAGGAGTCAGGTATGCCACCTAAGTTTGATTGTGTTAAATCTTTTATGGACACCGATATTTTCTGTAAGTTTAGCACTAAATATGGACTTGACTCTGAGATAGTAGCTTCTTTCTGTGAATCTTTTGCTACTTATGTTGATCTCCCTAAGGAGAAGTGGTTTAAATATCATCCTCCCATAGAAGTAAAAGTAGCTGCACCTATTAAAGTTGAAGAACATCCCGTCACTTATAATGATCCTATTGTTCCTACTTGTTATGTTGAGAAACCACCTTTCCCTGTTAGGATAAAGGATCATGCTAAAGCTTCAACTGTGGTTCGTAAAAGCAATAGTAAAAGTAGCTGCACCTATTAAAGTTGAAGAAAAGACTGTCACTTATAATGATCCTATTGTTCCTACTTCTTATATTGAGAAACCACCTTTCCCTGTTAGAATAAAGGATCATGCTAAACCTTCAACTGTTGTTCATAAAATCAATATTAGAACTTATACACCTCCTGAGCAAGTTAAAGTAGAACCTAATATTGCTATAGTTAAAGATCTCTTGTCTGATAATATTGATGGGCATGTTATTCAGTTCGAAGGTGAAACTGCTAGAATTGCTAAACCTTGTGCTAAAGATAAACATAGACCTGTGGTAGGCGTGCCTGTTATTTCTGTTAAAATAGGAGATCATTGTTATCATGGCTTATGTGATATGGGTGCAAGTCCTAGTGTTATACCGCATACTTTATACGAAGAAATTAAGAATGAAATTGCACCTGTTGAGTTAGAAGATATTGATGTTACTATTAAACTTGCCAATAGAGATACTATTTCACCAATTGGAATTGTTAGAGATGCTGAAGTCTTGTGTGGGAAAACTAAATATCCTGCTAATTTTCTTGTTCTTACTTCTCCGCAAGATAGGTTTTGTCCCATTATATTTGGTAGACCCTTCTTAAATACTGTCAATGCTACCATAGATTGCACTAAGAATGTTGTTACTGTTGGCTTGGATGATATGGTTCATGAGTTTAATTTCTCTAAATTTAGTAAACAACATCGTGAGGAAGAATTACCTAGTAAGGATGAAATTATTGGTCTTGCTTCTATTGCCGTACCTCCTAGTGATCCTTTAGAACACTATTTGCTAGACCATGAAAATGATATGTTCATGAATGAAAGAAGGGAAATAGATGAAGTATTATTTAAACAGGAACCTATTCTGCATCACAACTTGCCTGTTGAAATTTTAGGGGATCTACCTCCACCCAAGCGTGATCCCGTGTTTGAGCTCAAACCTTTGCCTGATAATCTTAAATATGCTTATCTTGATGAAAAGAAGATATATCCTATTATTATTAGTGCTAACCTTTCAGAGCATGAAGAAGAAAGATTATTGAAAACTCTGAAGAAGCACCGTGCTGCTATTGGATATACTCTTGATGATCTTAAGGGCATTAGTCCCACTCTATGTCAACATAAAATAAATTTGGAAGCAGATGCCAAACCAGTTCGTGATCCTCAACGACGTCTGAATCCTAAAATGAAAGAAGTGGTAAGAAAAGAAATACTAAAGCTTCTGGAGGCAGGTATAATCTATCCCGTTGCTGATAGTGAGTGGGTAAGTCCTGTCCATTGTGTCCCTAAGAAGGGAGGTATTAATGTTGTTCCTAATGATAAAGATGAATTGATTCCACAAAGAATTATCACAGGTTATAGGATGGTAATTGATTTCCGCAAATTAAATAAAGCTACTAAGAAAGATCATTACCCCTTACCTTTTATTGATCAAATGATAGAAAGATTATGCAAACATACACATTACTGCTTTCTAGGTGGTTATTCTGGTTTCTCTCAAATACCTGTGTCGGCTAGAGATCAATCAAAGACTACTTTTACATGCCCTTTTGGTACTTTTGCTTATAGACGTATGCCTCTTGGTTTATGTAATGCACCTGCTACCTTTCAAAGATGCATGATGGCTATATTCTCTGACTTTTATGAAAAGATTTGTGAGGTTTTCATGGACAACTTTCCGTCTATGGTTCCTCTTTTGATGATTTCTTGAGCAATCTTGATCGAGTTTTGCAGAGATGTGAAGAAACTAATCTTGTCTTGAATTGGCAAAAGTGCCACTTTATGGTTAATGAAGGTATTGTCTTGGGGCACAAAGTTTCTGAAAGAGGTATTGAAGTTGATAAAGCCAAGGTTGATGCTATTGAAAAGATGCCATGTCCCAAGGACATCAAAGGTATAAGAAGTTTCCTTGGTCACGCCGGATTTTATAGGAGGTTCATTAAGGACTTCTCAAAAATTTCTCGGCCTCTGACTAATTTATTGCAAAAAGATATACCATTTGTCTTTGATGATGATTGTGTAGAAGCATTTGAAATACTTAAGAAAGCATTAGTCTCTGCACCTGTTGTTCAGCCACCTGATTGGAACCTACCCTTTGAAATTATGTGTGATGCTAGTGATTATGCTATAGGTGCTATTCTAGGGCAAAGAGTTGATAAGAAATTAACTGTTATTCATTATGCTAGTAAGACTCTAGACAATGCTCAAAGAAATTATGCTACTACTGAAAAAGAGCTTTTAGCAGTTGTATTTGCTTGTGATAAGTTCAGATCTTATATTGTTGATTCTAAAGTAACTATTCAAACTGATCATGCTGTTATTAAATATCTTATGGAAAAGAAAGATGCTAAACCTAGACTTATTAGATCGGTTCTCTTGCTACAAGAATTTGATTTGCATATTGTTGATAGAAAGGGAGCTGAGAACCCCGTTGCAGACAACTTGTCTAGGTTAGAAAATATTCTTGATGACCCACTACCTATTAATGATAACTTTCCTGATGAATAATTAAATGTTATAAGTACTTCTCGTAGTACTCCATGGTATGCTGATTATGCTAATTATATTGTTGCTAAATTTATACCACCTAGCTTCACATACCAGCAAAATAAAAAGTTTGTCTATGATTTAAGACATTACTTTTGGGATGACCCACATCTTTATAAGGAAGGAGTAGATGGTGTTATTAGACGTTGTGTACCTGAGCATGAACAGGAACAGATCCTACGCAAGTGTCATTCCGAATCTTATGGAGGACACCACGCTGGAGATAGAACTGCACATAAGGTATTGCAATCTGGTTTTATTGGCCTACTCTCTTCAAGGATGCCTGTAAGTTTGTCTTGTCTTGTGATGAATGTCAAAGAATTGGTAATATTAGTAGACGTCAAGAAATGCCTATGAATTGTTCACTTGTTATTGAACCATTTGATGTTTGGGGCTTTGATTATATGGGACATTTTCCTGCCTCTAATGGATACACACATATTCTAGTTGCTGTTGATTACGTTACTAAGTGGGTAGAAGCTATTCCAACTAGTAGTGCTGATCATAACACTTCTATTAAAATGCTTAAAGAAGTTATTTTCCCGAGGTTTGTAGTCCCTAGATATTTAATGACTGATGGTGGTTCACACTTTATTCATGGTGCTTTCCGTAAAATGCTTGCTAAATATGATGTTAATCATAGAATTGCATCTCCTTATCACCCACAGTCTAGTGGTCAAGTAGAGTTGAGTAATAGAGAGCTCAAATTAATTTTGCAAAAGACTGTTAATAGGTCTAGAAAGAATTGGTCTAAGAAACTTGATGATGCGTTATGGGCTTACAGAACCGCATACAAAAATCCTATGGTTATGTCTCCGTATAAAATGGTCTATGGAAAAGCATGTCACTTACCTCTCGAACTAGAACATAAGGCATATTGGGCTATTAAAGAGCTCAACTATGATTTTAAACTTGCCGGTGAGAAAAGGTTATTTGATATTAGCTCACTTGATGAATGGAGAACCCAAGCATATGAAAATGCCAAGTTGTTTAAAGAAAAAGTTAAAAGATGCATGACAAAAGGATACAAAAGCATGAGTTTAATGTAGGTGATTATGTATTGCTATACAACTCTCGTTTAAGATTTTTTGCAGGAAAACTTCTCTCTAAATGGGAAGGCCCCTATGTTATCGAGGAGGTCTATCGTTCTGGTGCCATAAAAATCAACAATTTCGAAGGCACAAATCCGAAGGTGGTAAACGGTCAAAGAATTAAACATTATATCTCAGGTAATCCCATAAATGTTGAAACCAATATTATTGAAACCGTAACCCCGGAGGAATACATAAGAGACACTTTCCGGAACGTTTCAGACTCCGAAAAGGAATAGGTATGTGGTACGGTAAGTAAACCGACTCCAAAACAATTTTAAGGCAATATTTCTCCGTTTTGGATTATTTAGAAAAATAGAAAAATAAGTAGCAGTCCGGGAAGGACACGAGGGCCCCACGAGGGTGGTGGGCGCGCCCTACCCCCCTGGGCGCGCCCCCCTACCTCGTGAGCACCTCGTGTGCCTTCCGGACTCAGTTTTCTTGCACGTTACGTATTTTTCTCGATAAAAATTCATTATATATTCTCCCGAAGGTTTTGACTCCCGTATCACGCAAACCTCCTCTGTTCTTGTTTCGAGCTGTTTTCTGTCAGGGTTCTCCAGGCTAGGCATCATGTCGTTTCCCTCCTCCAACAATGGTGACAACGATGCTTGGCTAATGAAGATAGATCTGAAGAGGGAAGAACCCACGAGGGTCAACAAGGATGAAAGGATCAAGAAGGCCACGGAGGATCAAGCTCCAGCAGCAAAAGACACCCTTCAAATTGATCATAACCTTCTTACCCCAACTGAGATCGAAGCTTTCAAGATGATTGAGTTAGCTCGTGTTCAAAACAAGTATCTCACACAAGAAAATATTTTGTTGAATGAGCATATTGTCGCACTCAAGGGCATTATTCGCAAGCTGGAGGACCTCTTACGCTTGATGTGCGATTATCCGTCATCTCCACCTTCTTCACCAACCAAGGAGATATAATCACATGGGTATGGGCACTCCCCTTGGCAACTGCCAAGCTTGGGGGAGGTGCCCCGGTATCGTATCACCATCACTTTTACCTTTACCGTTTTCTTAGTTCGATCCTTTTGATAATATCTTGATCTAGTAGAATAAAGTTTATGGCATGATCTAGTTTTGAGTTTTGCTTTATGATCTCTCTATGTAATCGAGTCCGTGAGCTATATATAATAAAGATTAGTGTTGAGTCAAGGGCTTAATTATTTTGCCATGATCTTGGGTGAATAAAAGAAAAGAGAAAAGAATAAAAAGAAACAAAAAGTTCATATTGATCTTATTGAGAGTAATGACTTCACATAGAAAGAGTATGATGATTAAAAGTTGTTGGGAGTTGGTAGACATAGCTTCGATCATTGTTGCAATTAATAGGAAGTAATAAGGAAAGAGAGGTTTTCACATATAGATATATTATCATTGACATCTTTTATGATTGGGAGCACTCATTAAAATATGACATGCTAAAGAGTTGATGTTGGACAAGGAAGACAACGTAATGAGTTATGTATTTCTTATATCTGAGATAAAGTATGTTGTCATGGATCCTCTAACTTGTTGAGCTTGCCTTTCCCCCTCATGCTAGCCAAATTCTCAGCACCAAGTAGAAATACTACTTGTGCTTCCAAATACCCTTAAACCAGTTTTGCCATGAGAGTCCACCATATCTACCTATGGATTGAGTAAGATCCTTCAAGTAAGTTGTCATCGGTGCAAGCAATAAAAATTGCTCTAAATATGTATGATTGATTGGTGTGGGAGAAATAAGCTTTATACGATCTTGTGATGTGGAAGTAATAAAAGCGACGGACTGCATAATAAAGGTTCATATCACAAGGGGCAATATAAAGTGACGTTCTTTTGCATTGAGATTTTATATATCAAACCATAAAAGCGCATGGCAACCTCTGCTTCCCTCTGCGAAGGGCCAATCCTTTATTATTATCTTCTACCTTATGCAAGAGTCAGGGTGATCTTTCCCTTTTTTATATATTTTATCCTTTGGCAAGCTCAGCATGTTGGAAAGAACATGATATATATATATATATATAATTGGATGTAGGGGAGCATGAACCATTATTGTTGACATTACCCTTGAGGTAAAAGGTTGTGGGACAAAACTATAAGCCTCTATCTTTCTGTGTCCGATTAAAACTTCGTAACCACAAGTATCGCGTGAGTGTTAGCAATTATGGAGGACTAAATGATAGTTGAGTATGTAGACTTGCTTTTTAGCTCTGACATAGACTCTTTCCGATGTTATGATAAATTGCAATTGCTTCAATGACTGAGATTATAGTTTGTCGGAGCCCAATAAGGTTTATGATTTATACTTTTGTATTGTAAATAGATCATCACTTGAACATAAGTAATCATTGTTGGAAATATGCCCTAGAGGCAATAATAAATTAGTTATTATTATATTTCCTTGTTCATGATAATCGTTTATTATCCATGCTAGAATTGTATTGATAGGAAACTCAGATACATGTGTGGATACATAGACAACACCATGTCCCTAGTAAGCCTCTAGTTGACTAGCTCGTTGATCAATAGATGGTTACGGTTTCCTGACCATGGACATTGGATGTCATTGATAACGGGATCACATCATTAGGAGAATGATGTGATGTACAAAGACCCAATCCTAAGCCTAGCACAAGATCATGTAGTTCGTATGCTAAAGCTTTTCTAATGTCAAGTATGATTTCCTTAGACCATGAGATTGTGCAACTCCCGGATACCGTAGGAGTGCTTTGGGTGTGCCAAACGTCACAACGTAACTGGGTGGCTATAAAGGTACACTACAGGTATCTCCGAAAGTGTCTGTTGGGTTGGCACGAATCGAGACTGGGATTTGTCACTCCGTGTAAACGGAGAGGTATCTCTGGGCCCACTCGGTAGGACATCATCATAATGTGCACAATGTGATCAAGGAGTTGATCACGGGATGATGTGTTATGAAAAGAGTAAAGAGACTTGCCGGTAACGAGATTGAACAAGGTATCGGGATACCGACGATCGAATCTCGGGCAAGTATCGTACCGCTAGACAAAGGGAATTGTATACGGGATTGATTAAGTCCTTGACA
>NC_053024.1:597800492-597825884 GCF_003073215.2 Triticum urartu | reverse complement strand
CAGCCAACCGTTTATGGTTGTAGGGGGTGGGCTATTTATAGCCACTTGGCAACCCGACCTGATTTGTCCGAAATGACCCTGGGTCAGTAAGGAACTGACACGTGTTCCAACGGTCAGATTTCAAACTCACACGGCAACTTTACTTGGGCTACAAGCAAAGCTGACTTACCCGACTCTGGACAAGATTCGCTCTCATAGTCTTCACTCGAAGACATAGGTTTTGTTTAAGCATCACTTCAGTCATTCTGACTGGTTCTCTTGGACCCCACTTAACAGTACGGTGGTTCCTATGACTCAACACAGAAGAAAGAGAACTACGAAAGATCTAAGTCTTCGAGCTCCATAGGCTTCATGTGGTGTCTTCTCTTGTCATAGTCTTCAATGTGAATATCTTCATATACCACCTTTGACTTCAATGTCTTCATACATTTTTAGGGGTCATCTCTGGTAGGAAAACTGAATCAATGAGGGACTTCTACCTGTGTTATCCTGCAATTCTCACAAACACATTAGTCCCTCAACTAGGTTTGTCGTCAATACTCCAAAACCAACTAGGGGTGGCACTAGATGCACTTACAATCTCCCCCTTTTTGGTGATTGATGACAAACTAGTTGAAGTTTTCAACGGGGAATATAATCTGTGAAATTGTAAAGGATAAGGAATTGTGTTCATAAGTTGCAAGGGCTCCCCCTGAAGATGTGCATATAAGTAATTTGCTTTTGGAATGCAAATGCACATGGCAGGTTGTACTTGTGGAGATCCACTTCAACTTATGATGACAATCCACTATGCATGTGAAAGTATATGAAGATAATGACATGCATAATAGAAAATGGACGTCTGCAGAATGATCTAAGTGCGGAATTTATCGTCGCACATGCGGAATTTATCATCGCAACACAAGGTGGCAGATAAGTAGCAGACGACCATCGAGTTTAAGTGTTACAACTCAAAGAACCAAATGTAGCAAAATGAGAGTTGTAAGCACGAAGCAAAATATAAAGTACCCGCCCATATGGACCCGCTTGAACACTATCAACCTCATATGCTTCTGCCCCTTTTGTCAGTAAGGACCAAAAAGGTTTGAAGACATAGAGCATCTACTCGTTCCCATGAGGAGTAGGTGAAGCAGCAGGGTCGTTGGTGGTGTTTGGCGGTGCTGAAGAGCTTGGAGCAGAGTCGAAGCGTGCTGAAGGAGGTGGCGGTGAAGTAGCATCGTCTTCATCCTCGATCACTCTGGCATTCACAGTTGCAGCAGAGGAAGAGAACTCAGAGTCTTCAAGGGATGGAGTTCGTCGCAGCACTGCCCTTCGAGGAGGTGTGGAGTCAAACTTGAAGTGCTCAGTGAAGCCATCCTCTTGAAGATCATCTTCAGAACACATCAGCGTTAGCCCTTTCCATGTGCGGCGAGAGGTTTCATGCGCAACAAAAGCATTCTTGGTGGCAAGATTGCGAATGCGATTAACATCCACCAAGAGGCTTTGCATCTGACGCTTCAGCCAGCCATGATGCCTATCCTGTTTCTGATGAAGAGCCACAAGAAGCTCTCGGTCGTTGAGAACACGAGTGTGCTTCTTTGGTTGTGGAGCAGTTGTACTGTCAGTGGCTTCAGTGAGAGCAGGATGCGGTGCATGTGTAGTGCCAGCCAAAGGATACACACGAGCGACTGCTTCAACTCCTTCAATGTTCTGAGAAAAACTCTGATGCTCTGCATTCTGAAGACTTAGAGGTTCCTTGGCAGGCTCAGGATAGATGGCTTCAATAGACATATCCACATCAGGCAAAAAGATCCGATGGTTGCGGGCCAAGGGCTGATATGAGATAGCGGAGTGAAGTTTGATCAGCCGCATCACCCAAGGGGCGTAGAACTTCAAACCAAACAGATCAGAGCCAGATGCAGCAAGTTGGTGAATGAAGAAATCTTGTGTATTGAAGCATTTTCCATGAAGAATGTAGAAGACCAAAGTCTTCATTGCACCTTCCAGCTTGGCATGGGGAGAATGTCCTTTGATTGGCCAGAGAGTTCGCCTTATGATGTGATAAATGGTTCTTGGCAGATACTCAAGGTCTTCAACGAAGAACTCCGTGGGATAAGCAGCATCTTGGGGCAATGGCTTCATCATACTGAGCATCTGACTCATATTAGGTTCAGTCTTCTGAAAGATGCTCTCAATAGCTTCACTATGAAGCTGACAGCCATGCTCGTAGAGATCGCCATGAGTGGGCAAACCAGTGAGCTCAATGATGTCAAAGGCTTTGGCTTCGTGATGAACGTTTCCTATCATCCACTCCAGGACCCAAGTCTTCGGATCTCTGCTATACCCGCGGATGTGAAGTGTGGCATAGAATTGGAGCAGCAACTCTTCATTCCAATGCTCTTGGTCAGTGACGAACGGCAGCAGTCCAACCTCTTTGAAGCAATCCAGAGCTTCTTCCAGACAGGGCAGACCAGCTATTGCTTCAATGTCAAGGCGCTTGTGTGGGAAGATGCGACCTTGGTTGTAAAGAATGCATGAGTAATAGCTTCGCTGCGGATAACTCCAGAACCGATCAGATGATATTCTTTCCCTGGAGTAGGGGTTCCTGGAGCTGTTGAAGAATGTGTTGTCTGCTCTGAAGCCATTGATATTGAAGGAGCCAGGTGCTGATGCAGGACCTGGGAACCTTGGCAATCTTGGGATTGGCTTCTGTACCTGAGGCCTGTGCTCAACATGATAGTCGAACTGGGGACTGGCAGCAGACGCAGGAATAGAAGCGGCGGGATCAGTGGCTTCGCTGTCTTCTGGTGCTTTTGTTGGTGAGGGCTCCACATTAGCTTCAGCCATGACAGCGTTAGTGGCTTGAGTGGTGTTGGTGGTGGCAGCCTCAAGATGTTCATGGACATCTTCTTGGTGGGACAGGGGAGTAGCAGCTTGTGGGACTTCTTCTTCATCGGCTGATGCAGCCGGAATGTCTTCAGCAGATTCAGCTTCAGACGTAGAGACTGGAGGCCTTGGTCCTTTGCGAAGCCTGCGCAACGCAGGCGACGCCTGTGTAGTTGGAGTTGGCTGGACCTCAAAGTCTTCTTCCTCTTGTGGGCGATCAGCCCATGAAGCATCCTGAGCGATTGGCGTCAGAGGACGACCAATGCTGAGGAGTTCGCTGTGCTCGAGCTGAGGAAGGACTGCACCATCTTCTACACGGTCATGGTGACCAATGTCTTCAGCAGCGATGGGATCAGCTGCTGGAAAGTCTTCAGCTTCATGAGCCTCTATGAAAGCAGGCTCATGGACAGTCACTTGACGTTCTTGTGGATCAGCGTCGGGGTGAACCATGGAAATGGGTTCAACAATTAAGGGTTCTGTGTGAGCAGCCCGTTCCTTCTTGGTCTTTTTTTTCTTCTTGGCGGGGGCAGTAGCAGAGGCTTCAGGATATTTTCTCTTCCTTGCTTCAGCCTCAGCAGTCCTGGTCTTCTTCAGTTCTGAAGCGGTTGACCTGGCCTTTGGCTTCGAGCCAGTCATTCTAGTTGGGAAGACAATGGGATCTGCTTCCTGCCTTGGTGCGTCGGGTTCAGCCGTAGCGGGCTTCTTCTTCTTCTTTGCGGCCATCCTGGGGTCGATGCCAGGACGCCCAAGGGCCTTGCGCTTCTCAGCCTCATTGTAGGCTTGCACACATCTGTCAGCCAGAACCTTCATGCGCTCACGCGAACCCTGAGCTTCTGCACGTTTCTTGAGAAAGGCTTCCTTGAGCTCGTGCAGCATAATCTTGAAGTTCTTCACCTCTTGCACGCTGAGCTTGGCCATATGCTTCTTGAACTGAGATTTCTCAAAGTCAATCTTCTGCTTCAGTTCAACAATGCGCTGGGCGATAGCTAGCTCTGAAGCAATGGCGCCATGGAAGGTGACACTGAGGCCAATGGGTAGCTGCAGATCTTCGAAGCTGATGTTTGGCGTGTCAAACCACTCATCAATGAAGTTGTGGATGATTGTCACATCAAAGAGAGGCAGATCATTGAAGATTTCTGCTTCTTCTTTGCTCTTGATGAGTTGCTCAAGAGCGTCATCTGCAAGATCTTCATCACTTGACAAATCAATGGCATCATTGCGCAGAATGGCAGCAGCTGTTAGCTCTTGGCCGGTTTGTGGCAGAGGCATCTTGACCTTCTGGGGCTTGGAGATGCGTGATAAATCTTCGGACTGCACACTGTCTTCAGGAGGTGCAGTTGCCAGTGGCTTCGCTCGTGAGATTTTTGGTGAAGGGACAGGCTTTGAAGCTTTAGGCTTCTTCAACTTCTTTGACTTCGGTGCTGCAGGCGCTTCATCTGATTCAGCGTCAGCTGCAGGCTCATTCACTGCAGTCCCTTGAACCAAGATATGGGTGATGAGGCCTTCAAGGTTGTAGAAAGGACCGATGACATTGGGTTCTGCATCTCGTGTGCCATCAGCCCTTGAAGCTGAGGGACCAGGGTTGAAGTCTAGTCCCAATGTCTTCTTGTTTTTCTTCGCTGAGTTCTGGGCAAACTGGAAGTTGCGCTTGAACAGAATGTCGTCACGACACCATAGTAGTGACGATGGGTGTGCATCAACAGGCCGTGGGCCACGGACCATGCAGGGATAGAAGCCTTGTTCCATGGCTTCATCTCTGGACCTGGATTGAAGATTCTTGTATAGGATGTCTCCCCACGGTCTCTTGATGGCATTTTTCTCAGCATATTCCTGGGTTACAAATCGGTATTTGAACCATTGTTCTGCCCAATATCTTCGAATCCATTGGATTCGGGTCTTGCGCTAATTGTAATCCTCTTCAGGATCTGTCTTGTACAGTTCTGAGAGGTCATCTGGCAGATCTCTAGATGTTTCTCCACGATGCTTTCTGCCACCCTTCCTTGCTGATTTCTTTGAAGCCATGAACTTTAAACTGAAAGGCTTCAACACGTTCAAAGGCTTCAAAGCTTTTCGCTTGCTGGACAAACAGGAACTTGCTTCGGGAGAATTTATATGATGTTGTAAGAATTCTGCAAATGAATGCAGACTATGAGAACCAAGGGATTCTCCCACGGACATGTACCTGTGACAGCAGTAAGGTGCGAGGGAAGGGGAAGAGGTCATATGCATTCTCAGAAGATTTTGAATATAAATCAGTTTAGAAGACATTGACCTCATCGTGCGAAGACATTCACTCATAGATAAGGAGTTGGTTCCAGATTTGTATGAATCCAGAGATCAGTACAAGTGAGGAATCTAACTACTTTGTGAAGCATAAGTGAATATACTAGGCATGTTATGAGATGCAGTATGAGAGAGATCTAACTTGTGTGAATAGAAGCTGCTTGTGGTAGAAAGTGACAAAGCCATAGGATCAACAGTACCGTAAAAAGGAAGTTTTATTTACCACACTAAGAACTGCTAGACGGAGTGGAAGATGAGGCCGAGCAGTTCGATCTTCCGTGCCCTAACTTGGCGACGGAGGACACCTACGGCGACGATGGAGAGGACGATGTCCGCGGTCGGCGTGAAGACGGCGTCGGAGAGGTTGCGGCAGCGAAGTGCTTCGTCGCCGGCGTCGTCGAGGGCTAGCGGTGGCGCTAGGGTTCGTGCGAGAGTGGAAGAAGAGATAATGACTGCCGTGAAGTGTGTATTTATAGGTACAGGGGCGGCACTGCGTTATTACACAGATGCCCCTGGCGATTCGTATCTGAGGAACACATGGCCATTATGCGGAATTTTGGGGTTTGTTCCACGTCCCACACACGCCTGGATTGTCGGGTGGTCGTTCCCACTTCTCCGGGTTTCATGTGGAGGAATGAGCATTGAAAACGGACTTAATGGTTGTCTCTGTATCTTCTGCTGACAAGGACGCAGAGAAGACACTCGACAGTTTCAATAGAATGCATATGATTTGGAGAGATAGAATTTGAGATAGAAAGCATAGAGAGGTTAGGGTCCGATCACATTCACTTAGTTCAAAAGATTCAACAAGAAGACATAGTTATAAGTGAATGCTGTAGAGGACAGAACACTAGTATATATATAATCAACGTAGTGAAGATAATCATGAAGACATGTTGAGATTGAAGCCAAACCAAATGGGAAGACATAGCAAGGTAACGCATGAGTGAAACACTTCAAAATAGAACATATGGTGGTGGCGTTACCCACCGTATAGGAAGTATTAGACCCAGACATGGCGCACAATTATCGTGGCGCTCCGAAGTCAAATTCCACATTAATGTATTCACACTTAGAATGTATGTCTTCATTGATTGAAGATATACTTTACTTCGTGTGTTGCACATCTAAGTCATCAATATGCATAAGGGTTAGGATGTGTGCCTGATCACAGGACATTTGAGGATTCCAGGATATTTAGCTCACACCGTAACTTGCAAAATCTCTTCTCATCCAAGGGCTTGGTGAAGATATCTGCCAATTGCTCTTCAGTGTTGACATGTATGATATCAATATCTTCCTTCACAACATGATCTCTAAGAAAGTGATGACAAATTTCAATGTGCTTTGTCTTCGAGTGCTGAACTGGGTTGTTGGCAATCTTGATGGCGCTTTCGTTGTCGCAGTAGAGTGGCACTTGCTTCATATGAATGCTATAGTCTTTGATCGTTTGCTTCATCCACAGAAGCTGAGCGCAGCAAGATCTAGCAGCAATGTATTCAGATTCAGCAGTGGAGAGAGATACACAGTTCTGCTTCTTTGAAGACCAACATACAAGTGATCGTCCCAGAAAGTGACATGTGCCTGATGTAGACTTGCGATCAACTTTGTCACCAGCATAATCAGCATCCGAGAATCCAACCAGATCAAACTCTGAGCCCTTTGGATACCATAATCCTAGAGTTGGGGTGTGAGCCAAATATCGAAGAATTCGCTTCACAGCTAAGTGATGCGACTCCTTTGGTGCCGCTTGAAATCGAGCACACATGCAAACACTAAGCATAATATCTGGCCTAGATGCACATAGATAAAGTAAAGAACCAATCATGGAGCGGTATACCTTTTGATTGAACTCTTTACCATTGTCGTCAGGACCCAGATGATGCTTGGCTGGCATTGGCGTTGTGAAGCTTTGCAGTCTTGCATACCGAACTTCTTCAGGCAATCTTTGAGATACTTCTCTTGAGATATGAAGATGCCGTTGCGTTGCTGTCGTATTTGAAGACCGAGAAAGAACTTCAGCTCTCCCATCATAGACATTTGATATTGCTCTTGCATCATATATCCAAACTCTTCACTGTACTTCTGATTGGTGCAGCCGAAGATAATGTCATCCACATATATTTGGCACACAAACAGTTCACCATCATATGTCTTCGTGAAGAGAGTGGGGTCGAGAGAACCAGGTATGAAGCCTTTGCTCTTCAAGAAGTATTTGAGTGTGTCATACTAGGCCCGAGGGGCTTGTTTGAGGCCATACAGTGCCTTGTTGAGCTTGTATACCATGTCAGGATGTTTTGGATCTTCAAAGCCAGGAGGTTGTGCAACATACACTTCTTCTTCAATCTTGCCATTGAGGAAGGCACTCTTCACATCCATTTGATAAAGAAGTATGTTGTGATGATTTGCATAGGCCAGCAGTATGCGTATGGCTTCAAGTCTAGCCACAGGAGCAAATGTTTCATCGAAGTCAGTGCCTTCCACTTGAGTATATCCTTGAGCAACGAGACGAGCTTTGTTTCTGACAACTTGACCATACTCATCTAGCTTGTTGCGGTATATCCATTTGGTGCCTATTATGTTGTGCTTCCGAGGATCGGGACGCTTGACCAGTTCCCATACATTATTCAGCTCAAACTGTTGAAGCTCGTCTTGCATAGCTTGAATTCATTCAGGTTCCATGAAGGCTTCTTCAACTTTCTTGGGCTCTGTTATTGAGACGAATGCGAAGTGCCCATAGAAATTTGCCAGCTGAGTCGCCCTTGAACGAGTGAGTGGACCGGGTGCATTGATGCTATCAATTATTCTTTCAATCTTCACTTCATTGGCAACGCGAGGATGTACAGGGCGAAGATTTTGCTCTTGCTGATCATTGTCGTTGTTAGAAGGAATGTCTTCAGGCTGAGCATTGTCTTCATGTTGATCAGGTGCTGAGATGATAAGTTCTTCTTCAGGATGAGCTTCAGAAGGTATAATTTCTCCAGTTCCCATTAGCTTGATTGATTCACTGGATGGAACTTCATCTAGCACATTTGGCAGTTGCTCTCTTTGTGAACCGTTGGTCTCATCGAACCGCACATCCACTGTTTCAACCACTTTGTAATGAAAGAGATTGAAGACTCTGTAGGAGTGCGAATCCTTTCCATATCCAAGCATAAAACCCTCATGTGCTTTTGGTGCAAACTTTGAGGTGTGATGTGGGTCCTTGATCCAGCACCTGGCGCCAAATACTCTGAAGTAACTGACATTTGGCTTCTTGCCAGTAAGGAGCTCATAAGATGTCTTGTTCAGAGGCTTGTGAAGATAAACACGATTGATTGTATGGCATGCAGTATCAATGGCTTCAGGCCAGAATTTTCTTGGAGTCTTGTATTCATCTAGCATCGTTCTGGCCATCTCAATGAGTGTTCTGTTCTTGCGTTCAACGACCCCATTCTGCTGTGGCGTGTACGGGGCTGAGAATTCATGTGTGATGCCCAAGGTATCAAGATATGTATCAAGGCCAGTGTTCTTGAATTCAGTGCCATTGTCACTTCTGATATGCTTTATCTTGGCACCATAGTTGTTCATTGCTCGATTGGCAAAGCGTCTGAAGACATCCTGCACTTCAGTCTTGTAAAGGATTATGTGCACCCAAGTATATCTAGAATAATCATCAACAATGACAAAGCCCTAGAGACAAGCAGTAGTAGTAAGAGTTGAGTAAGGAGTGGGACCGAAAAGATCCATGTGAAGCAGTTCGAAGGGTCGAGTAGTGGTCATGGTTGTCTTCAAGGGATGTTTGGCCCTCATCATCTTTCCTGCCTCACAGGCACCGCATAAGTGATATTTCTTGAACTTGACGTCCTCGATGCCTATGACATGCTTCTTCTTTGCCAGGGTGTGGACGTTCCTCATGCCAGCATGCCCAAGCCTCCGATGCTAGAGCCAGCATTCTGAAGCTTTTGCTAGAAGACATACGGCAAGCTGTGGTCCTGCTGAGAAATCTACCACGTACAAATCATCTTTTCGATACCCTTCAAATACTAGAGACTTGTCAGATTCCATTAGAACAAGGCAACAATATTTTTCCAAATATTACGATCATGTTTAAATCACAAAGCATTGAGACAGACATTAAGTTGAAGCCAAGGGATTCAACAAGCATGACTTTATCCATGTGTTGATCCCTTGAGATTGCAACTCTACCTAGACCCAATACCTTACTTTTACCAGTGTCAGCAAATGTGATGTGGCTCTTGTCGGATGGACGTAAGGTTGAGTCCATAAGAAGGCTTCTTTTGCCAGTCATGTGATTTGTACACCCACTATCAATAATCCATTCCGAAGATGCTGGTGTCGTACCCTACAGTGTAGTTAGGGGGATAGGCTTCACGAAAAGCATTGTGAAGCAAAAACATTTGACGAACCAGTGGGTTATGAAAGCTTATATCCAGATTAGGACTAATGGGGAGAGTGGCAAGCGATTCAGGAACAAAGTACATAGTAAGACCATTCGGGCATTTGATCTTGCGCCCTACAAGATGTTTAAGGTCCCCAACAATAGCGTCAGACGATTTTGGTTTTCTGCTGGAGACCTTTCCCTGCAAAAGAGAGTTAAGCTTTCTTAGCCACCCACATTTTCAAGGGTGGCTTAGAAGCAATAAGTCTAAGTGCAGCATCTGAGAACTTTGGCTTTGGAGCCCTAGCAAACAGTCTTGCAGGTGGACAATAGTACTCATAAGAATAAGAAGAATAGTTCTTGGTCTTATGAACATGGCGGTTTGATGAACCGTTCTCATATTCATATGCCTGAGTATGGTTTCCCTGCAAAACATTTGCGTTAGTGCGACTCAGGTGAGTCCTTTGTCTGTATGAAGCCTTTGGACCGTTTGAAGCCTTTGGTCTAAGGTTTGTCTTCTTCACGTGAGGTGTCATGATGACATTCACAGGAAGATTCTCCAGACACCTTTTCGGAACCCAGATCTTCTTCATAGGCGGTCCATTCCTGCAGTTAGTACCAATGTACCTGGCAAACACTTCACCATTCTGATTCTTAAACAGTTTATAGTTTGCATCAAGGGATTCATCAATGATAATGGGGTTAGCACAAGTGAAGCCAGATAGATTGGATGGATCTGCTGAAGGTTCCTTTGCAGCAACCCACGTGGTTTTGGGGTACTGCTCAGGTTTCCAGTAAGAGCCATCAGCATTCATTTTCCTTACGAACCCAACACCCTCTTTCCTCAGGTTTCGATTCAGAATCTGCTTTTTGAGGACATCACATAGTGTCTGATGCCCTTTAAGACTTTTGTACATCCCTGTTTCAAGCAATGTCTTCAACCTAGCATTCTCATCAGCAATAGCAGTGGTATCCTCAGCAGAGGGGTTAGTTACCACATCAACAGTTGAAGATATTGCAACAGTAGTAGCAGTAGAACATTCAGCAACAGAAGTAGCATTATCACGCTCAATGCATTTAAGACATGGTGGTTCAAATCCTTCCTGAGCGGAACTGATCTGTTTGGCGCGAAATGACTCGTTTTCCTTTTGAAGATCTTCATTGTAACATCCCAAATTTTCAATTTGGAACGGTATACATTAGGTCATCATGCATATCATATTTTATTTTGCTTTTGGTTTTGATCCTAGAAAATCCTAAGCAACTCAAGGACCCACGGAGAGAGTTGGGGATTTCGTTATTTACGTATTTGAGTTTTCTCAAATTATGTAAACAGGATCATTTGATTTTATTTATTTTATCATCAATTATTTCTATTACAAAAATATGAGAGAGGGAATAAAATGACTTTCCCAAGATATAGAAATATTGAGGATTTAATAAAAAAATCAAATTAGATTTATTTCGGAGTTTTTCGGTATTTTTATTTGAATTTAGGAAAAATGCGCGTTTTTCAAAGTCGTAGTTTGGGCCCAGATAAATGTTCACCTTATCGGGCTTGATTTTAGGAACCCGACAAAATTTATTTCGTGATTTTTGGAGTCCGTTTGGTATTTCTTTTTATTTTTCTTCCGAGCAGATTTATAAAAAAAAACTGGAACCGACTACGGGCCGTAGTCGGCCAGGACACCGCCGGCCAAGGCTATATAAGCCGCCGCCCCGGGGCCCGAAAAGCCCAGCCGCCAGCGCCTGACCTAACCCTAGGCAGCCGCCGCCGACTCGCCGGAGTGCGCGCCGCCCGAGGTTCGCCGCCGCCTCGTTTTCCATGCAGTTTTTTTAAAAAGTTTCTGTTCGTCGTTTTTCTTTTTCGTCGGATTTTCCGCGGTTATTTTCTGATCGCGATTTCTGATCCGATTTTTGTTTTAGTATAACTTTTCGCTCGTTTATCGGAATGAGGCGATTCAAGCGCCTGGAGTTTCGTCTCGAACCCCTCTTTCCGAATAATCAACTTAAACATGTTTTTGCTACTGTAAAATTTGCCCTAGATCCAGATTACTAGAATGAAGTTGTTTTCTTTCGCCATTTGATTTCTTTTTCTTCGTTCGATTTGATTCTTTTGCAACCAGGGTTCTAAAGTTGAACTTTCTGGTTAGATCTTCTATTTGAGTTTTACCTGTGCATTAGATGAGTACTTATTGTATGCTTGTTGTTTGTCTGCGATAGAATACCCGGAGTGCGCCGCTTGTTACTTCGAATCTCTAGGTTACGCGGATCATCAGCAAGGCAAGTAACACTTTGATCATACCTTTTCTACAACCCAGTTTTATTGCATTAGATCAATCCTCACACATTGCATGATTAGGATCTAATTAAATTGTGGGATTGGGAAGTAGATGAGGTAGTACCTATTACCTGTTTATTATCAAACCTTTGGGAGTTACTTCTACGTTTGCTTATTATGCCATGCTATGCTAGTAGACGTGGATTGGGTGAGTGAAATCCATGACAGATGTGAGATTTATAATTAAGGGTTTATCTAAGGTGGCAACCTAACACACATCTGGGTGGATTGAGGCACCTGGGGTTACCAGGACTTGCCTGTTTTCTTGGACCGCCACCCAGGCTCAAAGGGATCATGAGATTATTCATACTAGAAACTTCCGTGTGCAGCCACAAGCCATTATGGGCTCTGGCATAGTTGACTAAGTTGTGCGAACTCTTACAGTGGTAGACTAGCAGATGTAGGGGAAAGTAGGTGTACCGGTCTACCCGTCGTAAGGTGCTAGCGCTTCTGAAAGACTGTGTCTCGGTCATCCGTCTTCTCAAACACCCTGCAGTGCGAGAAACCAAACGGAGGCGATCGAGTCTTGTGGGGAAAAGTGCGCAAACCTCTGCAGAGTGTAACAAACTAATCATGGTTAGCTGTGTCCCCGATTATGGACATCTTGAGTATCTAGTACCTGGATTTTCATGTGAATCTCAACATGTTACTCTAAATTAATGTTGATGGGTTTTAATGATGTTACTTAATTGGGATTGAGGATGCTGTCAACCATTCTCAATGTTTCACAACCACCATGATAGTAATTAATTTTATTCCTTTGAAGTAGGGAAAAATTGGCTTTACGCAAAAACTGTAACCATAGAGCTTTCCACCAGCCAAATATGCATGTAGAATAGCTGTTGCATTCCATTATTCTCTATGTGTTACCTTGCCAGCATATTCCATGTGCTGACCCGTTTCGGGCTGCAATGTTAATGTTGCAGACTTTTCAGACGACGATTAAGGAGTTTTAGGTCGTGGTTCTATACTCAGTGATGCCGTTGGAGTTGATGGACTCACTTATCTTCCAAGCCTTCCGCTGTTATCGTTATTAGATGGCCTTAAGCCATATGTATTGTAATAAGTTCTCTTTTGAGACACTCGATGTAATAAGTGTGTGATTGCTACTCTGCTATAAATCCTCCGAGTACTATGTGGTGTCAGCATTACTGATCCAGGGATGACACCGGAGCACAGAGATCAGACTAGTTGAGGTCTGGTCGCTACATTCATGAGCCGCTCTCAATTTCTCAAGATCTTGCTTCCTTTGAAGATAATCATAGGAAAGCTTTTCATGAGTTGTTGAGAGAGTTTCATGACGACTTTCAAGTTCCTGATACTTAATGTGAAGATTTTTTATGTCTTCAATTAAGGATTCAGATCGAGTCATTTCAGCACCTAACAGATCATCGCTTCTGTCTAACAGTTTTTGAATATGTTCCATCGCTTTCTATTGTTCAGTTGCAATTTTAGCAAGTGTTTTGTAGCTGGGTTTTGAACCACAATCAGAGTCATCGTCACTAGATGTTTGATAGTGAGTAGTGCATGTTTTTACCTTGGCACCACGTTCCATGAAGCAGTAGGTAGAAGCGGAGTAGTCCTTGTCATTTGCACCGGTGTCGGTGATGAAGTCATTGTCTTCAGTGTTGAAGATGGACTTGGCAACGTATGATGTAGCCAGACTTGCGACGCCTGAATCAGACTCCTCCTCAGACTCCACCTCCGCCTCCTCAGAAGCGGACTCCTCCTCTGAATCCATTTCCTTGCCAACAAACGCACGTGCCTTGCCAGATGAGCTCTTCTTGTGTGATGAAGACTTTGAGGAAGACTTGGAAGAAGACTTTGAGTATTTCTTCTTCTTCTTGTCGTCAGAGTCATATTCCTTGCTCTTCTTCTTCTTTTTGTTCTCATTGTACCACTGTGGACACTCAGAGATGAAGTGGCCAGGTTTCTTGCACTTGTGACATGTTTTCTTCTTGTAGTCGTGAGCAGAAGCTTCATCATTCCTTGAGCTTGATCGGGAAGACTTTCTGAAACCTTTCTTTTTGGTGAATTTTTGGAACTTCTTCACAAGCATAGCAAGTTCCCTTCCAATGTCTTCAGGATCATCCGAACTGCTGTCAGATTCTTCTTCAGATGAGGAGACAACTTTTGCCTTCAAGGCACGAGTTCGCCCACAGTTTGGACCGTAGATATCCCTTTTCTCAGAAAGCTGAAACTCATGTGTGTTGAGCCTCTCAAGTATGTCAGACGGCTCGAGTGTCTTGAAATCAGGACGTTCTTGAATCATCAGGGCTAGGGTTTCAAACGAACTATCAAGTGATCTCAGTAGCGTCTTGACGACTTCGTGTTTGGTGATCTCAGTGGCGCCGAGGGCTTGAAGCTCATTTGTGATGTCAGTGAGTCGGTCAAATGTGTGCTGGACATTCTCATTGTCATTTCGCTTGAAGCGGTTGAAGAGGTTGCGAAGGACACTGATTCTCTGATCTCTCTGGGTTGAGATGCCTTCATTGACCTTGGAGAGCCAGTCCCAAACCAGCTTGGATGTCTTCAAAGCACTCACACGGCCATACTGTCCTTTGGTCAGATGACCACGGATGATATTCTTGGCAGTAGAGTCCAGTTGAACGAATTTCTTGACATCAGCAGCAGTGACACCTTCTCCAGCCTTGGGAACACCGTTCTCGACGACATACCATAGGTCGACGTCAATGGCTTCAAGATGCATGCGCATCTTATTCTTCCAGTAGGGATATTCAGTTCCATCAAAGACGGGGCACGCAGCGGAGACTTTAATTATCCCTGCAGTCGACATAGCTAAAACTCCAGGTGGTTAAACCAAATCACACAGAACAAGGGAGCACCTTGCTCTGATACCAATTGAAAGTGCGTTATATCGACTAGAGGGGGGGGGGTGAATAGGCGATTTTTATGAAAGTCTCAGAACATAGAAGTTTTGAAGACAAATGATAAAATTAAACCTATTACCATGCAACGGAAGGTAGACTACACTAGGCAAACCATAGTCAAGTATTCAATGAAGTGAAAGCACAAAGACTAATAGCAGCTAGGTAATAAGGATCAGGTAGGAAGATATTGTGAAGCCAAACAGAACACACAGTCACTCAGTGAAGACAAAAGATAGTTCGAACATACAATGACTTCACAAGGAGTAACAGTAAGTAAAGGGAAGGGAAGGGAAGATGAAACCAGTAACTCGCTGAAGACAATGATTTGTTGGACCAGTTCCAGTTGCTGTGACAACTATACGTCTGGTTAGGGCGGCTAGGTATTTAAACCTTAGGACACATAGTCCCGGACACCCAGTCCTGAACACGCAGCTCAGGACACCCAGTCCTCACCATATTCCCCTTGAGCTAAGGTCACACAGACCTCGCCCAATAACTCTGGTAAGTCTTCAAGGTAGACTCCCAAACCTTCACAGACTTCGTTCACCGGCAATCCACAATGTCTCTTGGATGCTCAGAACGCGACGCCTAACCGGCTAGAGGATGCACAGTCCTCAAGTGTAATAAGTCTTTAGATCACACAGACAAGAAGACTTAAGTGATGCCTAATTCTCTTTGGCTCTAGATGGTTAGGGCTTTATCCTCGCAAGGAATTCTCTCTCAAAGGCTTCGAGCTGGGTTGCTCTCAAACGACAAAAGCCGTACTCTGAATCTGAGCAGCCAACCGTTTATGGTTGTAGGGGGTGGGCTATTTATAGCCACTTGGCAACCCGACCTGATTTGTCCGAAATGACCCTGGGTCACTAAGGAACTGACACGTGTTCCAACGGTCAGATTTCAAACTCACACGGCAACTTTACTTGGGCTACAAGCAAAGCTGACTTGTCCAACTCACTCTGGACAAGATTCGCTCTCATGTCTTCACTCGAAGACATAGGTTTTGTTTAGCATCACTTCAGTCATTCTGACTGGTTCTCTTGGACCCCACTTAACAGTACGTGGTTCCTATGACTCAACACAGAAGAAAGAACTACGAAAGATCTAAGTCTTCGAGCTCCATAGGATAGGCTTCATGTGGTGTCTTCTCTTGTCATAGTCTTCAATGTGAATATCTTCATATACCACCTTTGACTTCAATGTCTTCATACATTTTTAGGGGTCATCTCTGGTAGGAAAACCGAATCAATGAGGGACTTCTACCTGTGTTATCCTGCAATTATCACAAACACATTAGTCCCTCAACTAGGTTTGTCGTCAATACTCCAAAACCAACTAGGGGTGGCACTAGATGCACTTACTGATATGCAATGAATTCAAAGATTCCCTTCCCTTAGATGTCTTTCTCCCCCTGAATCTTGTATAAGAGATGCTGGGAGAAGATAGGGAACCGAAAAAAATCAGAGCAAAGAAAATTAACAAGCATGAACATGTCTTTTCCCCTCTAAAGACATGTGACTTCTCTCCTCTTTGAATACCAAGCATCTAGGGCTTTTGATGAGATTTCTCTCTTACCCCTTTTGAAGAATTAATCTTTGATGTGATCTCTCTCTCCCCTTTGACATCAATTTCCAAGAAGGGTGATACGTCTCCGTCATATCTACTTTTCCAAACACTTTTGCCCTTGTTTTGGACTCTAACTTGCATGATTTGAATGGAACTAACCCGTACTGACGTTGTTTTCAGCAGAATTACCATGGTGTTATTTATGTGCAGAAACAAACATTCTCGGAATGACCTGAAACTTCATGGAGCAACTTTTTGGAAAATATAAAAAATACCTGCAAAAGATGAATGTCAGGGGGCACCACCTGTCCACGAGGGTGGGGGGCGTGCCCCCTACCTCGTGGGCCCCGTGGTGCCTCTTTGGCTCCAACTCCAACTCTATATATTGTGTTTCGGGGAGAAAAAAACCAGAGAGAAGAATTCATCGCGTTAAGATACGAAGCCGCCGCCAAGCCCTAAAACCTCTCGGGAGGGCTGATCTGGAGTCCGTTCGTGGCTCCGGAGAGGGGAATTCCGTCACCATCGTCATCATCAACAATCCTCCATCACCAATTTCATGATGCTCACCGCCGTGCGTGAGTAATTCCATCGTAGGCTTGCTGGACGGTGATGGGTTGGATGGGATCTATCATGTAATCGAGTTAGTTTTGTTTGGGTTTGATCCCTAGTATCCACTATATTCTGAGATTGATGTTGCTATGACTTTGCTATGCTTAATGCTTGTCACTAGGGCCCGAGTGCCATGATTTCAGATTTGAACCTATTATGTTTTCATCAATATATGAGTGTTCTTGATCCTATCTTGCAAGTCTATAGTCACCTATTATGTGTTATGATCCGTTAACCCTGAAGTGACAATAATCGGGATACTTACCGGTGATGACCGTAGTTTGAGGAGTTCATGTATTCACTATGTGTTAATGCTTTGTTCCGGTACTCTATTAAAAGGAGGCCTTAATATCCCTTAGTTTCCGTAAGGACCCCATTGCCACGGGAGGGTAGGACAAAAGATGTCATGCAAGTTCTTTTCCATAAGCACGTATGACTATGTTTGGAATACATGCCTACATTATATCAATGAACTGGAGCTAGTTCTGTGTCACCCTAGGTTATGACTGTTACATGATGAACCGCATCCGGCATAATTCTCCATCACTGATCCATTGCCTACGAGCTTTCCATACATTGTTCTTCGCTTATTTACTTTCCCGTTGCTATTGCTATCATCACTACAAAATACCAAAAACATTACTTTTAATACTGTTACCTTTTGTTACCGTTACCACTACTATCATATTACTTTGCTACTAAATACTTTGCTGCAGATACTAAGTTTCTAGGTGTGGTTGAATTGACAACTCAGCTGCTAATACTTGAGAGTATTCTTTGGCTCCCCTTGTGTCGAATCAACAAATTTGGGTTGAATACTTTACCCTTGAAAACTGCTGCGATCCCCTATACTTGTGGGTTATCAAGACTATTTTCTGGCGCCGTTGCCAGGGAGCATAGCTCTATTCTTTGAGTCACTTGGGATTTATATCTGCTTATCATTATGAAGAACTTGAAAGATCCAAGAACCAAGATTTATCCCTCAACTACGAGGGGAGGTAAGGAACTGCCATCTAGCTCTGCACTTGATTCACCTTCTGTTTTAAGTAAGCTTGCGACACCTAAAACTGCTTCTGCTATTCGTTCTGATATGTCGCATGTTATTGATGATGCTACTTCTGCTATACATGATACTTATGATGAAACTAATTCTATGCTAGATACTACCGTGCCACCTGGTGAATTTCTTGATGAACAACTTGCTAGGGCTAGAGAGATTGAAAATATTGAATCTGATAATACTAATGAAATTGATGATGAAGAATCACTTATTATTCCGGAGGGTTATGTTTTTGATCAAGAAGCCTCTTTAGCTATTTTAGCTTGCAAAGATAGATACGAACTTAAGAGGTTATTAGCTAAATGTAACAAGCAATCTCTAAATGCTAGAATGAAACCTGACCCTGCTTTTGCTACTTCACCTATCTATGTTACCAATAAGGATTATGAATTCTCTGTTGATCCTGATATAATTACTTTGATTGAATCTGATCCTTTTCATGGATATGAATCTGAAACTGTTGTGGCACATCTTACTAAATTAAATGATATAGCTACCCCGTTCACTAAAGATGAGAGAACTCGCTACTTTTATATCCTTAAAATATTTCCGTTCTCATTAAAGGGTGATGCTAAGATATGGTTTAATTCTCTTGATCCTGGTTGTGTGCGTAGTCCCCAGGATATGATTTATTACTTCTCTGCTAAATATTTCCCTGCTCATAAGAAACAAGCTGCTTTAAGGGATATATATAATTTTGTGCAAATTTAAGAAGAGAGTCTCCCACAAGCTTGGGGGAGGCTTCTCCAATTACTTAATGCTTTGCCTGATCATCCTCTTAAGAAAAATGAAATGCTTGATATCTTTTATAATGGACTAACCGATGCCTCCAGAGACTACCTGGATAGTTGTGCTAGTTCTGTTTTAAGGGAAAGAACACCGGATGAAGCTGAAATTCTATTGAATAATATGTTGACAAATGAAAATAATTGGACACCTCCGGAGCCAATTCCTGAGCCTATTCCTAAACCAACTCCGAAGAAGAGGGGTATTCTATTTCTCAGTCCTGAAAATATGCAAGAGGCAAAGAAATCTATGAAAGAAAAAGGTATTAAAGCTGAAGATGTTAAGAATTTACCTCCTATTGAAGAAATACACGGTCTTAATTTACCGCCTGTTGAAGAAACATATGATCTTGATCCATAACCTATTGAAGAAACTCATGGTCTTGATAACCCAACACAAGTAGTAAAGGTAAATTCTCTCTATAGATATGATAAAGCTGAAATCCCATTTACTAAGTTTGCTAGCCCATGCTTAGATGAGTTTGATACATTTATGGCTAACCAAGAAGATTTTAATGCTTATTTTGGTAGACAATTGAAATACAATTCAAATATGCTCGAACACTTGGGTGATTATATGGCTAATGTCAAACGTGAACTTAAACTTATTAGTAAACATGCTTCTATGGTTACCACTCAAGTAGAACAAGTACTTAAAGATCAAAATGATTTGCTCAATGAATTGAATAGTAAGGATAATGATAATGCTATTAGAGTGGCTACTAGAACTGGTAGAATGACTCAAGAACCTTTGTATCCTGAAGGCCACCCTAAGAGAATTGAGCAAGATTCTCAGAGAAATAATATAGATGCACCTAGTCCTTCTAAAAGGAAGAAAAAGAAAATGATAGGACTTTGCATGCTTCTAGTGAACCTGTTACTGAAACAGCTGAGAATCCAAATGATATTTCTATTTCTGATGCTGAAACTCAATCTGGTAATGAACCTGAAACTAGTAATAATGTTAATGATAATGTTCATGATGATGCTCAACCTACTAATGATAATGATATAGAAATTGAACCTGCTGTTGATCTTGATAACCCACAATCAAAGAATCAACATTATGATAAGAAAGACTTTGTTGCTAGGAAACACGGTAAAGAAAGAGAACCATGGGTTCAGAAACCCATGCCTTTTCCTCCCAAACCATCCAAGAAAAAGGATGATGAGGATTTTGAGCGCTTTGCTGAAATGATTAGACCTATCTTTTTGCGTATGCGATTAACTGATATGCTAAAAATGAATCATTATGCTAAGTATATGAAAGATATTGTTACAAATAAAAGAAAGATACCGGAAGCTGAAATTTCCACCATGCTTGCTAATTATACTTTTAAGGGTGGAATACCAAAGAAACTAGGAGATCCCAGTGTACCCACTATACCATGCTCCATTAAAAGAAACTATGTTAAAACTGCTTTATGTGATCTTGGAGCCGGTCTTAGTGTTATGCCTCTCTCTTTATATCGTAGACTAGATTTGAATAAGTTGACACCTACTGAAATATCTTTGCAAATGGATGATAAATCAACCGCTATACTTGTCGGTATTTTTGAGGATGTGCCTGTTGTAGTTTCAAATGTTACTATTTTAACGGACTTTGTTATTCTTGATATTCCCGAGGATGATAGTATGTCTATTATTCTTGGAAGACCCTTTTTGAATACTACAGGGGCTGTCATTGATTGCACTAAAGGCAATGTCACTTTTCATGTTAATGGTAATGAGCATACGGTACACTTTACGAGGAAACAACCTCAAGTCCACAGTATCAACTCTATTGGAAAAATTCCATCGATTATATTTGGAGGTGTTGAATTTCCTCTTCCTACTGTCAAGAAGAAATATGATATTCTTATTATTGGGGATGTGCATATCCCCATTGAGGTAACATAGTGTTATTCAAAATTTCTCCGGTTCCATGTTATTCGGAATGAGTTCTTTAACAAGACTTGATCAACCTTGTTAGTGGATTCCTTTTGATGAGCATGAGGTGGATGAAACTAGAAAGCACAACCTTCTATACCCCACTTTTACTTTCTGTTATTTATATTAAATAAAATAAAAATAAATATTTTTCTGTCTGTTATCTGATTATCCGTGCAATATAAAAATACCCCAAAAATAGAAGTTCTCCAAATGCCCTGAAATTTAAATATTATTTTTTTCTAGAATATTTGAGAATATTTGGCACTGAGAACACAGCAGGGGGGTCAACCACCTACCCACGGTGGCCCTCCTCCACTTATCCTTTCACCCACACACACTCCTTCTTCCTCCGCCAAACACGAATATCCAGCTCAAACCCGAGTCCAAGCTCATTTTGCTGCCATTTTTGATCTCCTTGCTCAAAGCACCTCTCACAAAACTGCTTGGGGAGATTGTTCCTTGGTATGTGACTCCTCCATTGGTCCAATTAGTTTTTGTTCTAGTGCTTTATTCATTGCAAATTTTTTCTGCTTAGGTGACCCTGTTCTTGAGCTTGCATGTCAAATTTATATGGTCAAAAGTAGTTTTGATGCATGATATAGGCCCTAGGCACTTGTAGGAGTAGTTGCTATCAATATTATTGAGTTTGGTTTACTTTTATTTTGAAGTTACTAAAAATTTCAGAATTTTTCAGAAAATGATGAAGAGACTTTTGAGGGGCTCATCGAGCCGAAGCTCGAAGGAAAAGGCACCAAAGCCTAAGTATAATCTACCTCGCACCACGGAGGTTTGGTTGTGTGAATGGCCTTCCGATGATTTCTTGAGAGCAGCCGGGATTTATGAAGATTTTCATGAATTGGCTAGGAATGCAGGCCTCACCGCTTTCCTCCATGACCAATGCGATCAGTATCTCTTACTCACAAATATCTTTGTGCAAAACTTTCATTTCCATTCTAGAAGCTCACCACCTACGGTGGAGTTCCATTTATATGATGAGCATAAGGAGATGTCACTTTATGATTTTTGTCGGGTTTGTTTAGTCCCTTTCGAGGGCAAGACAGAGGAACCACATCACGAGGATGTGGATGGGTTTATTGATACTATCACTATAGGGGAAACAAGGAAGGTTTCCGATGCATGAATCCCTAGCATACATTTTCCTGTTTTACGCTATTTTGCATTATTTGCTAGTCGTTGTTTAATTGGTCGCGGGAACTGTGGAAACCTTAGTATCCATGATATTATTATTTTGCTCCACGGTTTATACGGTGATAACTCTGTTAGTATGGGCGGCATTATTGCTAAACGGTTAAGTCTGAACCGCACTAAGGGCCCCATCTTTGGAGGCATCTATGCTTCACGCCTAGCTGCACATTTTGACATACCTATTAGGCATTATGAAAAGGAAGAAAAGGTGCTGCCTTGTGTTTATCTAGATTATAAAAGTATGGTGGCACATGATTTTATTGTTAAGAATAGGGAATGAGAGCTTAAATACAAATTCTTCTTTGATAAACATCATCCTAAGACTATTACCCTGCCTGCTCCTTCTTTGTTTGATTTATCTGCAGGCCAGTACCTTGTTTCGTTGAAGGCTATTCACGCCTACTGGAACCCTGCACCAGCCATGGAGCCAGAGCCGGAACCACAACTTGATCCTTCACAACAGTCTAATTACCAGTGGGATCCGGAGATGATCGCTAGCCAGTGGCAATCGGAGTCCTCTTCTTCTTCTTCTCAGTACAACCCCAACTATTATTATGGATACCCGCCAGGCCAGCCGTGGCCATAGACCAACTTAGGCCAAAATCCTAAGCTTGGGGGAGTACGTATTTCCACCGACATTACATTTATGTTCACACAATCATTGCTAGATGTCAGTGCTCATACTTTTTCATTGTATCATCCATGCTAGTTTATTTTCCTTTTCTGCTTTCTTCTTGTGTGTTTAATAAACCTTAAGAAATACAAAAAAATTAGTTGTAGCTTTTAGCTAGTTTTAATTTCCATGCTTGTAGTAGTAATTAAAAAGAAAATCCAAAAATATTTCTTATTCTTCTTTTACTTCTTGGGAGCTCTCCCGTGTAAATAGTTTTATTTCTTTTGTTTTCTTTGGGGGTCGATAGGAGAAGACCATGATTAAATTGTTGAAGTGGCTCTTATATGCATTATTGTTGATCTGACAAAAGAGCCCATATTGCCTTGTCTTCTCCTGTTTATTGAATGCTTGCAGATTCCAGCTTAGTCCAATGCGCGCGCACTATTTTTATTATTCACATCATTCGGTCGTGCAAGTGAAAGGCAATTATGATGATATATGATGGAGTGACTGAGATGAGAAAGGCTGGTATGAACTCGACCTCTTTTGTTTTTGTAAATATGATTGGTTCATCGTTCCTGATCCGGCCTATTATGAATAAACATGTTTGCAATGACAACTAGAGATCGTAGTTCTTGTGCCATGCTTGATTAGCTATGCGTTATAATGGTTTACCTTGTGTGCCAACATGCTATTGAAATGGCTATGATGTGGTATGATAGGGTGGTATCCTCCTCTGAATGATTTAAGTGACTTGACTTGGCGCATGTTCATGCATGTAGTTGAAACAATATCAACATAGCCTTCATGATATTTATGTTCATGGTGGATTATATCCTACTCATGCTTGCATTCGGTGTTGATTAATTTTAATGCATGTCCATGACTGTTGTCGCTCTCTAGCTGGTCGCTTCCCAGTCTTTTGCTAGCCTTCACCTGTACTAAGCGGGAATACTGCTTGTGCATCCAATCCCTTAAACCCAAAAGTTATTCCACATGAGTCCACTATACCTACCTATATACGGTATCTACCTGTCGTTCCAAGTAAATTTGTATGTGCATAACTCTAAACCTTCAAACAAATATACTGTTTTGTATGCTCGAGTAGCTCATGTATCAACTAGGGCTGTCTGTATCTTCCATGTTAGGCGGGTTATTCTCAAGAGGAGTGGACTCCGCTCCTCACTCACGAGATAAATGGCTGGTCACCGGGATGCCCAGTCACATGCTTTATGCAAACTAAATCAAAATAATTGCAAACAAAACTCCCCCTGGGACTCTTGTTAGTTGGAGGCACTCGTTGTTTCGAGTAAGCCATGGATTGATGCTTGTTAGTGGAAGGGGGAGTATAAACTTTACCATTCTATTTGGGAACCACCTATAATGTGTGTAGCATGGAAGATATTGCCATCTCTTGGTTGTTATGTTGACAATGAAAGTATACCGCTCAAAATATTATTCACCTCTATTTCAAAACCAAGCTCTGGCACCTCTACAAATCCTTGCTTCCCTCTGCGAAGGGCCTATCTATTTACTTTTATGCTGAGTCATTATCCTCTTATTAAAAAGCACCAGTTAGAGAGCACCACTGTCATTTGCATTCATTATTGTTAGTTTACATTGAGTATGACTTGACTGGATCTCTTTTACCATGAATTACAATATCTAGTCAGTCCTTGGTCTTTAAAGGTGCTCTGCATTTATGTTTTGCGCTCTCAGAAAGGGCTAGCGAGATACCACCTTGTTATATCATATTATGATTGTTTTGAGAAAGTGTTGTCATCCGAGATATATTATTATTGCTCGCTAGTTGATTATGCCATTGATATGAGTAAACTTGAGACCTAAGCGTTATTGCAAATGTGGTTAGTTATAATCATTGCTGAAAACTTGAATGCTGGCTTTACATATTTACAACAACAAGAGCAAATAGAGTTTGTAAAAGTTTTTCTTTATCACTTTCAGTTTGTCAACTGAATTGCTTAAGGACAAGCAAAGGTTTAAGCTTGGGGGAGTTGATACATCTTCGTCGTATCTACTTTTCCAAACACTTTTGCGCTTGTTTTGGACTCTAACTTGCATGATTTGAATGGAACTAACCCGGACTGACGCTGTTTTCAGCAGAATTATCATGGTGTTATTTATGTGCAGAAACAAACATTCTCGGAATGACCTGAAACTTCACAGAGCAACTTTTTGGAAAATAAAAAAAATACCTGCAAAATATGAAGGCCAGGGGGCCCAACACCTGTCCACGAGGGTGGGGGGTATGCCTGCCCCCTAGTGCGCGCCCCCTACCTCATGGGCCCCCTGGTGCCTCTCTGACTCCAACTCCAACTCTATATTTTGTGTTTCGGGGAGAAAAAAATCAGAGAGAAGAATTCATCGCGTTTTACGATACGGAGCTGCCGCCAAGCCCTAAAACCTCTCGGGAGGGCTAATCTGGAGTCCGTTTGGGGCTCCGAAGAGGGGAATCCATCGCCATCGTCATCATCGACCATCCTCCATCACCAATTTCATGATGCTCACCGCCGTGCGTGAGTAATTCCATTGTAGGCTTGCTAGACGGTGATGGGTTGGATGGGATCTATCATGTAATCGGGTTAGTTTTGTTAGGGTTTGATCCCTAGTATCCACTATGTCCTGAGATTGATGTTGCTATGACTTTGCTATGCTTAATGCTTGTCACTAGGGCCCGAGTGCCATGATTTCAGATCTGAACCTATTATGTTTTCATCAATATATGAGTGTTCTTGATCCTATCTTGCAAGTCTATAGTCACCTATTATGTGTTATGATCCGTTAACCCTGAAGTGACAATAATCGGGATACTTACCGGTGATGACCGTAGTTTGAGGAGTTC
>NC_053024.1:597785218-597799492 GCF_003073215.2 Triticum urartu | reverse complement strand
TATTGAGCGGAGACGTGTCTCGGTCATGTCTACATAGTTCTCGAACCCGTAGGGTCCGTGAGGGAGTCCTGGATTAGGGGGTGTTCAGGTAGCCGGACTATACCTTCAGCCGGACTCCTGGACTATGAAGATACAAGATTGAAGACTTCGTCCTGTGTCAAGATGGGACTTTCCTTGGCGTGGAAGGCAAGCTCGGCGATGCGGATATTCAAGATCTCCTACCATTGTAACCGACTCTATGTAACCCTAACCCTATCCGGTGTCTATATAAACCGGAGGGTTGTAGTCCGTAGGACAGAATCAACTCCATATACACAACAATCATACCATAGGCTAGCTTCTAGGGTTTAGCCTCCTTGATCTCGTGGTAGATCTACTCTTGTACTACCCATATCATCAATATTAATCAAGCAGGAGTAGGGTATTACCTCCATCGAGAGGGCCCGAACCTGGGTAAAAACATCGTGTCCCTTGTCTCCTGTTACCATCCGGCCTTGACGCACAGTTCGGGACCCCCTACCCGAGATCCGCCGGTTTTGACACCGACATTGGTGCTTTCATTGAGAGTTCCTCTGTGTCGTCGCCTTTAGGCCTGATGGCTCCTTTGATCATCAACAACGATGCGGTCTAGGGTGAGACTTTTCTCCCGGACAGATCTTCATCTTCGGCGCTTCGCTCTGCGGGCCAATTCGCTCGGCCACCTTGAGCAGATCGAAAGCTATGCCCCTGGCCATCAGGTCAGGTTTGGAAGCCTAAACTACACGGCGACATCCGCGGGGACTTGATCTTCGACGGGATTCGAGCCACAGCCAAGCGCGCCGCACTGTCTCGATGGGCATGATATAGCTCTGCCGCCGAACAGCGCTTTGGAGGCCGCACACACACCGGTTCTGACCATTGATTTGGAGCCTACTGCGCCGATCGAGGATCAGCGGTTGGACGCTGCCTCAGGGGCTGCGATCTCAGAGGCAACACGAGCCGAACTCCAGCCCCACACTCTGCATGACCCGTGATCCCTGAGGATCCGGACTCCTTCCCGGACTCCGAACCCCCCGCGCCCCTGCCGTGCAACCGAGGTGCCTCCAATCGAATCCGATTGTGGCAGCGAAGTAAATGGAGTTCAACCTCAGACGATCTTTCAGCCAATTCGCCGTGTGAGCGGTTTAGCGACATCCTGAGATTCTCTTAGTCCCTCTCTCTTTATTCGCGAGCGAGAGCACGCAACCCGAGAACTACTATGAGAGGCCGCTGGACTGACAGGTCAGCAGAGGGATGTCGGATGACGATGGACGATGAGGAATTCAAAGCCCACCCACCACCCACTTTGTAGCCACTGTCGACGATCTAACCGACATGCTTGACTTTGGCTACTCAAGACATCGACGGCATGGACGACGATGTAGGAGACGAACAGGAACCAGCACCTGTAGGGCGCTGGAAGGCCACCTCGTCATATGACATATATATGGTGGATACTCCAAAAGATGGAGATGGCGATGGAACAGTGGGGGATGACGCCCCCAAGAAACAGCCAAAGCGCTCGGCGTCAGCGGCGCCGCTCTAAATCCCGCCAAAGCAAAAATGGTGATTCCGGCACGGGAGATAATACTACCCCGGATAGCGCCGAAGAACACCCACCTCAGCAAGATTCGGCACAGGAAGATGGAGAAGCCAGCCCTCATGAGAGAGCGGCAGACCGAGAGGTCGAGGATGATAACTATACGCCTCCCTCCGAAGACGAGGCAAGCCTCGATGACGACGAATTCGTCATACCATCAGACCCGCCGCGAAGAGCGCTTAATCGCCAGAAGCAGCGCATTAGAGCCATTAGCAGGACTCGAAGAAACGGAACGTCCACAGACCACGAAGCGCAGATCGGGCCATCGTACTCAGAGCTCACTAGCACTACATACCAGGACGAGACGCAATGCCGGACGAGAGTCTCGCTCCATGTCCACCCAGAGCATCCGCACTACGTCACACTAAGGCAGCGCGATATTTACAATGCGCAGTCTGTTTAGCCCACTGCGAGCATAGTGCTGGCAGCCTCAAGATAAAAGCAGCAACAGATCTCTAGATCGCTGCCCAAGATTTGCTATGCTGACCCAATGAATGGCACGTGATAGACAGTCGCTTGACACCGGGCCGAAACAGTATGAGCACCAGCATCGATCGAGCTGCGTCGAAGCCAGTGTACAGAGCCGCAGGCCGCTACCACCACAGCATTCTAGAATGGAAGTGAAATGGATCAAATCCTCCATGTCAAACCCGTAAAACATGTAAATCTACGATGGCCACCTATATCGCGGTATGCGATCAGATCGTCCTGTCGGAACCCGCGATGATCTACACGCCAAAGCAATAGCCTTCGTGCGACAGCCACTTCAACGTAAGGACCGGCCGGAAAGAACTTTGCCGCCACACCGCACTCCATGCTCGAAGCATACTGGAGGATAGAAATTCGGCGAAGACAAACTCCAGGCTACGTTGACGCGAACACGGCGAACCTACGGACGACTCCATTCAGCACAGAGTGCAGTCTCAGTTTCCGTACAACAGAAAACTCCACTGTCCGGACGCTGCCTAGCAGCCTCAGCATAACATCCGCGATGAGTGCTTGCCCGGCACCTGGGACAGAAAAGCCGCGAAATCCATGGCAGCCCTCATGACCCGCTTTTTGCGCGGGAGAAGACAGCTGGCTAAGCTTGCAGTACAACTAATCAAGAACCCTGGTAAATTCGGAATACCAGGACAAAAGTGGCAGGACACGTCGAATAAGCAAAAACACCGCGTTAGCAGCAACAGCAATGAGACACGGCAGTCAATGCCGGATTCAAAGCTATAAAATCCGGTCAGCGGAAAAAGCCATTCAAAAAGAATACTAAGGGCCCGTCCAGTTTGGACCCGGAATACTCGATCGCTTGTGGCCAGATACATGGCACCCCGAAAGGCCAGCCAATCACACTACTAATAGGGGATTGTTGGGTGTTCAAGCAGGTAGGCAAGTTAAGGGCCAAAAACAATTGACAATTGGGCTGCACAACGACGACGAGGAGCCCCAAAGCCGCCGAACAACAATGTAAGAAGGGCTTTCCCCCAACAAGTGCGGACGTGAACATGGATATATACGCACCACCATTCCCAAGCGGGAGCGGAGCGTGCGGTACGGACGTATACATGATAGAGCCAGTCGCCCAAAGTTCAACCCCATGGTCCTCCTGCCCGATCAACTTTTGATCGAAGGGACCACCCACTAGCATCCGTCATGGCGGCTTCGCCGCATTGGTTCTCGACCCAATCATCGACAGATTTCATCTCACAAGAGTCCTCATGGACAGCGGCAGTAGCCTGAACCTGCTTTATCAGGATACAGTGCGGAAAATGGGCATAGATCCATCAAGGATTAAGCCCACAAGAACGACCTTTAAAGGCGTTATACCAGGTGTAGAAGCCAACTGTACAGGCTCAGTAACACTTGACGTGGTCTTAGGATCCCCGGACAATTTCCGAAGCGAAGAGTTAATCTTCGATATAGTCCCATTTTGCAGTGGCTATCACGCCCTGCTCGGACGAACCACATTTGCAAAGTTCAATGTGGTGCCGCACTACGCATATCTCAAGCTCAAGATGCCAGGCCCTCGAGGAGTAATTACGGTCAACGGAAACACCAAACGCTCCCTCCGTATGGAGGAGCATACGGCGGCTCTCGCAGCGGAGGTACAAAGTAGCCTTCTCAGGCAATTCTCCAGTCCGGCCATTAAAAAGCCAGACACTGCCAAGCGCGCCCGGAGTAACCCACAGCAGGAGCGCCTGGCACACTCTGAGCAAGCGTAGCAATGCGGCCCCAACCCCAGCTTTCGCAACATAGCGAAACCAGTACCTCGCGTACATAACTACGCCCTTGAAATACCATGGGCACAGGGGAAGGGCACAATAACGGCACGCCCAAAATACGGCTTAAAACGTACTAGGCCGAATTGGAGTATCGTGCGACCCAGCGACGACGAGGGAGCCCAAAGCCGACGCTTCGTGCGACAACAATGCTAATTACTGGGAACAGAAAGGTGGGGCGGTTTGCCCCCGAGCCACTGGCGAGATCGCTGTCCGACATCTGCGTCAAGAGATGATATGTGCCGCAAACCCCATCACCTCTTCCAAGCGGGAGCTGTTAAGCGTGGCCTCGGTCGACGCGATCGACCTGAGGTAAGCTATGTCGGCCACAGAATGCAACTCGCGATCGTTCCCTGCACTGAGTCACTTCCGTGACTATCGGAAGAATACTCACCTCCAGACTAAGCATCCCCTTATTCATGTAACGGCTCTCCCGCATGTGCGTGTCTCGACACCAGATACATCGACAGACTTTCACCTCGTATGCTCCCTTCACCAAAGTGATGATCCTCCCTGGGACGAGAGCGTGCATTAGGCCGAACGCTGCTTATCAGCTACAGTGCGGAAAATGGGTGCATTAGACACCCCAGTCAAGATTAAAAGCCCACAAGAATCAACCCTTTAACAGGCCTCGAGCCTGGCGAGCGTAGCGGAGGTATAATCCAGAGTGCTGTAGAAGCCTAAGCCTGTACAGACTCCCACAGTACACATATACGTGTTGCTATAGGAAATCCCGTTATCAAGTGGTCCCTAAGCAGAAAAAGAGTTAATCTTCGACTTATAGTGTTGCCCTGTTGTTCAGCTATCCACGCCCTGGCATCGGCAGTTAGATACCACTGCAAAACAGGGAACTACGAACCACATTTCTGCAAGAGTTAATATAGCCCGTTTCGCAGTGTTGCCCGCCTCTGACGAACCAACAATCGCACTACGCATATCTCAAGCTCAAGATGCCAGCCCTCGAGGAGTAATTACGGTCAACGGAAACACCAAACGCTCCCTCCGTATGGAGGAGCATACGGCGGCTCTCGCAGCGGAGGTACAAAGTAGCCTTCTCAGGCAATTCTCCAGTCCGGCCATTAAAAAGCCAGACACTGCCAAGCGCGCCCGGAGTAACCCACAGCAGGAGCCGCCTGGCACACTCTGAGCAAGCGTAGCAATGCGGCCCCAACCCCAGCTTTCGCGACATAGCGAAACCAGTACCTCGCGTACATAACTACGCCCTTGAAATACCATGGGCACAGGGGAAGGGGCACAATAACGGCACGCCCAAAATACGGCTTAAAACGTACTAGGGGCTGCCGGATTCTTTTTTTAATTTTTTCTTACTTTCAGGACTCCATACTTCGGACGACCTGTTCGGCAATTCGACTGCCGCACAAACGATGCAAGATCCAGGGAGGCAGACAAGCCATGCCGCATTATGGAACTCCCAGGTGGTCTCTGTTACGAGCGGTATACCTGTTTTAAATACAATTCCGTGGCCTGCCCCTGGTCAGGACATACTGAATAGTCCAATATCTTTTGCTTACCGCACTATTTGTATCGTTCGGCTTTGATAAATAGCCTCTCTATAAACAATGCTTAGCTTCTTGTCTATTTTTTGCATTATCTTCTTTTCACATTTATGTTTATTAAATGACATGATTGCACCCGTACACCATGGTACGGCAAACACGCCAGGGGCTTCAGTACCCCTCATAATGGTGTGAGAAGTCCGTACACTTTCACAAGTGCGGCACCCCGAACTTATAGCACTATATGCATCGGCTCCGAATCATGATTTGGGTCAATAGTTGGGTTTGCCCGGCTCCTATGTTTTGGTGCCTTACGTTCCGCTCTATCGGCTAAGGTAGCACTAGGAGAACCACTGCGATTGTGCCCCAGGTTGAGCTGGGCCGAGCACCTCAGTGGAGAAAGCTAAAACTGACTGTCATGATGAGGCGAGAGACCGGTCGCTGTTCGAGAGGTTTTTCGAGTCCCTTAAAGGCTTATGCCGCTTCGAGCGAGGAGCGGCTTTGTCCGGCCAAGGCGTGGATAGCGCCCCGAACTCGGTCTTCCGAACTAGGGGCTTCGCCGAAATTTAAAATTATAGAGTTCTATGGCTAAGTGAGAGTGTTCAAGCATTATAGTCCGATTGCCTGGTTCGTTGTGCTGAGCGCCTCCCTCGAAGGACCCAACTATGGGAAAAAGAGCGCTCAGGTTTATCCCGAACACCCCAGCACTAGTGGCACGGGGGCAGAAGCCGACGACTGGCCATCTCTCAATTTTTGATAAACGGCCGCACAGAAAGTAATATTTTAAATTCAATAAGCATTGCTTAGCGCATATGAACAAGTTTTCAGCGCACAGGATAAACACGAGCGAGTTCATTCAAAATATCACATCCTTGGTACATTCATCCGCCACAAGGCGGGCACCTGCAAGAACATCCTTGTAGTAGTTCTCGGGCTTGCGATGCTCCTTCCCCGGCGGCGGCCCGTCCTTCACAAGCTTCTCACCGTCCAGCTTACCCCAGTGCACCTTTGCACGGGCAAGGGCCCGACGGGCACCTTCGATGCAGACGGAGCGCTTGATGACCTCAAGCCTCGGACAGGCCTCCACCAGCCGCCGCACCAGCCCGAAATAGCTCCCAGGCAGGGCCTCTCCGGGCCACAGCCGAACTATGAAGCCCTTCATGGCCTGCTCGGCCGCCTTGTGGAGCTCGACCAGCTGTTTCAGCTGGTCGCTCAAGGGCACAGGGTGTCCGGCCTCAGAATACTGAGACCAGAACACCTTCTCCGTCGAGCTGCCCTCTTCAGCTCGGTAGAATGCGGCGGCATCGGATATGCTGCGGGGAAGATCTGCGAATGCCCCTGGAGAGCTCCGGATTCGGGTAAGTAACAGGTAGTTCACTTTTATATTTCTGCTTTGCATAAAGAATGCCTTACCCGCTGCTATCTTCCTCATCTCCTCCAACTCTTGGAGGGCCTTTTGGGCTCGGCCTTGGCTAGACTTGGCAGCCTCTAGGGCCGTTGCAAGCTCGGATGCTTGCGCCTTCGACTCCAGCTCCAAACTCTCATGTTTTTTCATGAGAGCCTGCAGCTCTTACTGCACCTCGCTGACCTGAACCCCAAGTCTGTCTCGCTCGGTGCGCTCCGCGGCCGTTTTCTTTTTGGCCGTAGACAGCGCCTGCTTAAGGGTTCCCACCTCAGTCGTGGCCCCTACAATAAGAAATACAATCCTGTTACTCTTTTTGCAATCAATGCCTTTTTCTAGGCACTTTTTCTGCAAGGTATTTCTTACCTTCTTCCTCCTCGAGCCGCTGCTTGGCAAGGCCGAGCTCTTGCTCGGTCCGCTCGAGGTCCTGCTTCAGGACACCCACCTCTCAGTCAGTGCGTGGTGGATAGCAGCGAAGACTGCATACGCATATTGACTCTTTTTTGTTAGACTCCTGCGATATTTAATAGATCCTCTATTCGGCTTTTCTTTCCGAACGCCAAACAGAGCATCAGGGGCTACTGTCTATGCGGTAATATTTTTACATATTTTTACTTACCTCGAAGCCTGTTAGAAGGCTAGCGCAAGCTTCAGTCAGTCCGCTCTTGGCGGACTGAACCTTCTGGATCACCGTACTCATAATAGTACGGTGCCCCTCCGATGGAGGCGTCGTCAAGCACCTCCAGCAGATTGTCCGGCACCTCCGGTTGGACGGAGGCCGCCGGCTTAGAAGGCTTGCTCCTCTTGGAAGGAGTTCGCCTACCGTGGTCCGGAACTGAAGATTCCGGCGCGGTGTCCGGCACGAAGCCGGACTGAGAGCCCTGGGGAGCCTTATCCCCCACTCCTGGAGTCGGGGGGTTACCTTGCGGCTCCTCCAGGACCACCTCCTCCTGCCCCGGAGCTTGTCGCGACGCCACTTCGGCGTCGTCTGCAGTGCGGGAGACAGCGGGCGGAACTGAGTTCACGTCCGATGAGTCCAGGGAGCCGCCCGACGATTCGTCGAATTCGGCCCGGGGCGGACTGCATAATTACATTCGACATTAGGGAAAGCTGTGCAACAAAGGAACATCATGAGTTACTCTGATATCCGAACTTACGATTTCGCCGACGCTTGGCCCTGTTTGGCCACTCCTCTTGGCCTTCTTCGGCGTTGGGGGCGTAGTCCGGCGGAGGGGTCTTCCTTTTCCTAGACCCCTCGGCCTCCCCCGTTGGGGCAGCCTTCCTCTTCTCTCCTCCCTCCGCTCGGGGGGAGAGTTTTCTTCTTCCTCCTCCTCGTTTCGTGGGAGGAGGGCATCTCGGACTCGTCAGATGACGAGTCCGACACCCACCATGTTGCGGGCACTCTTTCGAGTCCCCGTGGTCTTCTTCTTCTTGGCCTTCTTCTCCGGCACCACATAAGGCGCCGAAGCCAGCAGCTTCACTAGTAGAGCTGGGGCTGGGTCTTCGGGCAGCGGAGCCGGACAGTTAATCGGTCCGGATATCGCCCGCCAAGCCTGTCAAAGGTAAGGGAGTTTAGATCCCGCATAGAGTCAAACTATGAAAAAAGCTTAACATCCTGTAAAAGGTGTAGATGGCTTACCTCGCTAGCGTGACGCTGCGAGCTGTATCCGCGGTCCTCGGAAGCGGATGCGGGAGCCTCGGCGCCCTTGAATAGCATCTTCCAGGCGTCTTCGTACGTCGTGTCGAAGAGCCTGCTGAGGGTTTGATGCTGCGCCGGGTCGAACTCCCACAGATTAAAATCCCGTTGTTGGCACGGGAGGATCCGGCGGACGAGCATAACCTGGATTACATTAACAAGCCGGACTGGCTTGTTCACCAGGGACTGGATGCATGTTTGCAATCCGGTCACCTCTTTTTCGTCACCCCATGACAGGCCCGTCTCTTTCCAGGACATAAGCCGCGTGGGGGGTCCGGATCGGAACTCGGGGGCTGCGGTCCATTTCCGGATCGCGCGGCTCGGTGATATAAAACCACCGGCTTGCCATCCCTTTAGGGTCTCCACGAAAGAGCCCTCAAACCATAGGACGTTGGCCATCTTGCCCGCCATGGCGCCTCCGCACTCCGCCTGGCTGCCGCGCACCACCTTGGGCTTGACGTTGAAGGTCTTGAGCCAGAGGCCGAAATGGGGGCGGACGCGGAGAAAAGCCTCGCACACGACGATAAACGCCGAGATGTTGAGGATGAAGTTCGGAGCCAGATCGTGGAAATCCAGGCCGTAGTAGAACATGAGCCCCCGGACAAATGGGTGGAGTGGAAAACCCAGTCCGCGGAGGAAGTGGGGGAGAAATACTACCCTCTCATGGGGCCTTGGGGTGGGGATAAGCTGCCCCTCTTCGGGAAGCCGGTGCGCGATGTCCTTGGACAGGATACCGGCCTTCCTTAGCTTCTTGACTTTACCCTCCGTGACGGAGGAGACCATCCACTTGCCTCCCGCTCCGGACATTGCTGGAGAAGGTTGAGGTGGGAAGTGCGGGCTTGGGCGCTGGAGCTCGGGTGCGCAGGAGAGGATGGTAGGCAAGGGAGGAAGAAGGCGTAGGTAAAAAGGTGGATCCTTGTCCCCTTATATGGGCGGATGCGGTTGTGCGTCCCCACCTGCCTAGTAAAACTCGCTTGCCTCCCAAGCGCCGTGATAAGTGGCGCGGTTGGGTTACCCACGTCCGTATTGAATGAGAATCCCGTAAAAGGGTACACGATCTCTGCTTTGACAAGACGTGCCAAGGAAACCGCCTCGCAAAACACGCTGAGGTGGAAAAGTGAAAACGATTCGAGTAAAGGACTTGGCTGTAGTGATGACGCACTACGGAATACGTCAGCAGATTTGATTTGTGTTAATATTATTCTCTCTATGGCAATATGTGGAAGCTTATTTTGCAGAGCCGGACACTACTCTTGGTGTTTACAATCTTCTATGAAGGACTTGGAGGAGGAACCCGCCTTGCAATGCCGAAGACAATTTGCGCGCCAGACTCGTCGTCATTGAAGCCTGGTTCAGGGGCTACTGAGGGAGTCCTGGATTAGGGGGTGTTCGGGTAGCCAGACTATACCTTCAGCCGGACTCTTGGACTATGAAGATACAAGATTGAAGACTTCGTCCCGTGTCTGGATGGGACTTTCCTTGGCGTGGAAGGCAAGCCTTGGCGATGCGGATATTCAAGATCTCCTACCATTGTAACCGACTCTATGTAACCCTAACCCTATCCGGTGTCTATATAAACCGGAGGGTTGAGTCCGTAGGGACAAATTCAACTCCATATACAACAATCATACCATAGGCTAGCTTCTAGGGTTTAGCCTCCTTGATCTCGTGGTAGATCTACTCTTGTACTACCCATATCATCAATATTAATCAAGCAGGAGTAGGGTTACCTCCATCGAGAGGGCCCGAACCTGGGTAAAAACATCGTGTCCCTGTCTCCTGTTACCATCCGGCCTTGACGCACAGTTCGGGACCCCCTACCCGAGATCCGCCGGTTTTGACACCGACAGCCACCCGTGACTAGCCCGGTTGGGAGTGTGTCGGAGTGGCCAGGAGAGTGTCATGGCAGTAGATCGGTTTTGTCGAAACGCCGTTGGTCCACCCGAATGGGAGTGCGAGGCCATGGGTTCCGTAGTGTGGGTACAGTGTGCTAACCTCTGCAGAGTGTATATTAAATCTATCAATAGCCGCACCCGTGGATAAGGGCCCAGTTCGTAGTTTGTCACACTATGAGTCAACAGTAATAATAATGTGCTTAATAACAACCACGGTTAGATAAGTTGATTGTGATCGCCGGAAGGATCACTGTTTTAGACCAAGTGTTGGTCATGGTTGTGATCGCCGAAATGATCACCGTGGTATCGAGGATACCGATTTGGGGGATATTCGTGATGTTGTGCGAGAAACGTGGGTAAAGATCAAGCTCCTTGTGGTCATTTGATGACTACTACGGTATTGTTTATACCAAGCTTGATTTGATCCCGAGATGATCGTGTAATGTCCGAAGTTGGTAAGTGATGCATGTGATGGTTACAAGGTAACCCGAGCTGAATATATGGTGCATGTAGTGTCATCATGTCGCACGCTAGTATCGTCAGATTTATATGTTCATGCCATGATCATATGGTTCTGGCGATATTATGTTCATGTATTGTTATCCTAATGATCTCACGATAATTCCTGCTTAACCTGTATTTGCCATGCTGTTGTTTGTCTTGAATGCTTCTGGTTATTGTGAGCTTGCAAGTACATTCATTGTACTGACCTGGCGTGTCATGCCAGTTTGCTGGTCGTGCCTGGATTGCTTGCTTGTTTGGTGTTGTTTCCATTCGTGCGAGCTAGGATAAACGTTCCAGCCATAGTCCCTGCGGATTCGGAATAGTTCCTTGTGAAATCGGGATTTTACTGGAGTACCGAAGGGGTTACCGGAACCCCCGGGGGCTAATGGGCCTTGTTGGGTCATAAGGGAAAGAGAGAGGGGCCGGCCTAGGGCAAGCAGCGCGACCCCTTCCCCCTGTCCGAATTGGACTAGGAGAAGGGGGGCGGCGCCCCCCTTTCCTTCTCTTTCTCTCCCTGCCTTTCCCCCTCCTAGTAGGAGTAGGAAAGGGAGGAATCCTACTCCTACTAGGAGGAGGATTCCTCCTCCTAGGCGCTCCAACAAGGGCCGGCCGGCCTCCCCCTTGCTCCTTTATATACAGGGGCAGTGGGCCACGTCTAGACACACAAGTTGATCACAAAGATCTCTCCCAGCCGTGTGCGGTGCCCCCTCCACCATAATCGACCTCGGTCATACTGTAGCGGTGTTTAGGCGAAGCCCTGCTGAGGGAGTCCTGGATTAGGGTATCCGGACAGCCGGATTATATCCTTTGGCCGGACTGTTGGACTATGAAGATACAAGATTGAAGACTTCGTCCCATGTCAGATGGGACTCTCCTTGGCGTGGAAGGCAAGCTTGGCAATACGGATATGTAGATCTCCTCCTTGTAACCGAATCTGTGTAACCCTAGCCCCCTCCGGTGTCTATATAAACCGGAGGGTTTAGTCCGTAGGACAACATACAATCATACCATAGGCTAGCTTCTAGGGTTTAGCCTCTTCTGATCTCGTGGTAGATCAACTCTTGTACTACTCATATTATCAAGAATAATCAAGCAGGACGTAGGGTTTTACCTCCATCAAGAGGGCCCGAACCTGGGTAAAACATCGTGTCCCCTGCCTCCTGTTACCATCCGCCTTAGACGCACAGTTCGGGACCCCCTACCCGAGATCCGCCGGTTTTGACACCGACATTGGTGCTTTCATTGAGAGTTCCTCTGTGTCATCACCGTTAGGCTTGATGGCTCCTTCGATCATTGATAGCGATGCAGTCCAGGGTGAGACTTTTCTCCCCGGACAGATCTTTGTATTCGGCGGCTTCGCACTGCGGGCCAACTCGCTTGGCCATCTGGAGCAGATCGAGAGTTACGCCCCTGGCCACCAGGTCAGGTTTGGAAGCTTAAACTACACGGCCGACATCCGCGGAGACTTGATCTTTGACGGATTCGAGCCCCTGCGAGTGCGCCGCACGGTCACGATGAGCATGATTTAGCTCTACCATCGGACAGTGTTCAGGAGACCGCACCGGCAACCGCTCCGACCCTCAATTCGGAGCCAATTGCGCCATCCATGGACGGGTGGATAGACCCCGCCACGGAGGCCGTATTCTCAGCGGCGATCGAGCCGAGTATTTGACCTTACCCTTCACGGGAGCCGTGACGCCGAACTGCCGGATTCTTCCCCGGCCACGGACTCCGAACCGCCTGCGCCCGTGCCTATCGAATCCGACTGGGCGCCGATCATGGAGTTCACCTCCGCGGATATCTTTCAGCACTCGCCCTTCGGCGACATACTGAACTCATTAAGGTCTCTCTCCCTGTCAGGAGAGTCCTGGCCGAACTATGTTCGGCAGGATTGGGATGCGGATGACGAAGAAATTCGCCGCCCACCCACCACCCACTTAGTAGCCACTGTCGACAATTTGACCGACATGCTCGACTTCGACTCCGAAGACATCAACGGTATGGACGATGATGCGGGAGACAAAGAGGAACCACTGCCCACGGGGCACTGGACAGCCACCTCATCATATGATACATACATGGTGGACACCCCCAAAGAAGGTAATGGTGACGAGACAGTGGAGGATGACCCCTCCAAGAAGCAACCCAAGCGCCGACGTTAGCGGCGCCGCTCTAAGTCTCGCCAAAGAAAAAGCGGTGACACCGGCACAGGAGATAATAGCACTCCGGACTGTGCGAAGACGACAACAATCCCCTCCAGCAAGATTTAGAGCAGGAGGATGGAAAAGCCAGCCCTCCCGAGAGAGCGGCAGATGGAGAGGCGGAGGATGATAATTACATGCCTCCCTCCGAAGACGAGGCAAGCCTCAACGACGACGAATTTGCCGTGCCGGAGGATCCCGCGGAGCAAGAGCGCTTCAAGCGCTGGCTTATAGCCACGGCAAATAGCCTTAAGAAAAAGCAGCAGCAGCTTCAAGCTGATCAAGATTTGCTAGCTGACAGATGGACTGAAGTCCTTGTGGCCGAGGAATATGAACTCGAACGCCCCTCCAAGAGTTACCCAAAGCGCAGGTTGCTACCACGACTGGATGAGGAAGCATTAAAACCTACATCTCCAGCATATGACGCGGCTGATCGGCCACCTCGTGGCCGCGACAGAGAGGCATTTCAGCCAAAAACTCAGCCCGCACCCCGACGCCACGCAAATAAAAATGACAAGGCACGGGGAAACACGCTAGACCTGCGAGACGTATTGGAGGACAAAGCAAAACACGCAAGATCAATCTACAGATCACGAGGGCGCGCCACTATGCAAGACGATAACCGTCACATCGGATACAGTAAAAGTAAATCCGGCCGGGCTGAACACAGCAGACAAGACTCATTCGAGCTGCGTCGCGACATAGCCCACTACAGAGGCGCCGCACACCCCATATGCTTCACAGACGAAGTAATGGATCACCAAATCCCAGAGGGTTTCAAACCCGTAAATATCGAATCATACGACGGCACAACAGATCCTGCGGTATGGATCGAGGACTTCCTCCTGCACATCCACATGGCCCGCGGGGACGATCTACACACTATTAAATACCTCCCACTCAAGCTCAAAGGACCAGCTCGGCATTGGCTCAACAGCCTGCCAGCAGAATCCATTGGCTGTTCGGAAGATCTGGAAGCTACATTCCTCGACAACTTCCAGGGCACTTATGTGCGACCACCAGATGCCGATGACTTGAGCCACACAATTCAGCAGCCATAGGAATCGGCCAGGCAATTCTGGACACGATTCCTAACAAAGAAAAATCAAATCATCGACTGTCCGGATGCAGAGGCCCTAGCAGCTTTTAAGCACCAATCTCTCTCTTT
>NC_053024.1:597755260-597784218 GCF_003073215.2 Triticum urartu | reverse complement strand
GAAGATCGAAAAAGTTTTGAAAAACTTAGAGTATGAAACAATTGCTTGGCTTATCATCGGGGTTGTGCATGATTTAAATACTTTGTGTGGTGAAGATAGAGCATAGCCAGACTATATGATTTTGTAGGGATAACTTTCTTTGGCCATGTTATTTTGAGAAGACATAATTGCTTTATTAGTATGCTTGAAGTATTATTATTCTTTATGACAACATGAACTTTTGTCTTGAATCTTTCGAATCTGAATATTCATACCACAATTAAGAAATTTTGCATTAAAATTATGCCAAGTAGCACTCCGCATCAAAAATTCTCTTTTTATCATTTACCTACTCGAGGACGAGCAGGAATTAAGCTTGGGGATGCCTGATACGTCTCCAACGTATATATAATTTTGTATTGCACCATGCTATATTATCTACTGTTTTGGACTATATTGGGCTTTATTTTCCACTTTTATATTATTTTTGGGACTAACCTATTAACCGGAGGCCCAGCCCAGAATTGCTGTTTTTTTTGCCTATTTCAGTGTTTCGAAGAAACGGAATATCAAACGGAGTCCAAACAGAAAAATCCTTTTTGGAACGTGATTTTCTCACCGGATAAGAACCAGGAGACTTGGACCCTACGCCAAGGCATCGGAGAGGCGGTCACGAGGGTGGGGGGTGCCCCCCCTAGGGCGCGCCCCCCTGCCTCGTGGGCCCCTCGAAGCTCCACCGACATACTTCTTCCTCCTATATATATCCACGTACCCCCAAACGAACAGATGAGGAGCCAAAAACCCAATTCCACCGGCGCAATTTCGGGTCCATAGTTATTAGCTAGATGGCTTCTTCTCTCTTTTTGGATCTCAATACAATGTTCTCCCCCTCTCTTGTGGAGATCTATTCGATGTAATCTTCTTCTTTTTGCGGTGTGTTTGTTGAGACCGATGAATTGTGGGTTTATGATCAAGTCTATCTATGAAGAATATTTGAATCTCCTCTGAATTCTTTTATGTATGATTGGTTATCTTTGCAAGTCTCTTCGAATTATCCGTTTGGTTTGGCCAACTAGATTGGTAGTTCTTGCCATGGGAGAAGTGCTTAGCTTTGGGTTCGATCTTGCGGTGTCCTTTCCCAGTGACAGAAGGGGCAGCAAGGCATGTATTGTATCATTGCCATCGAGGATAACAAGATGGGGTTTATTTCATATTGCATGAATTTATCTCTCTACATCATGTCATCTTGCTTAAAGCGTTACTCTGTTTTTAACTTAATACTCTAGATGCATGCTGGATACCGGTCGATGAGTGGAGTAATAGTAGTAGATGCAGAATTGTTTCGATCTACTTGTCACGGACGTGATGGCTATTGAAAGTGCAATTATCCCTAGGTGGTTTTGGTAATTCATAACAACATATAGCTCATTGAGCTAATGCTATTCCAAGATGATTATTTCAGGAAAGCTCAATGATTGGCATGGCATGGATATGAAAGTGGAACCCTCAAAATGCTAAGGACAATGGATTGGCTCAAGCTCAAAAGCTCAAGACTCTTCATTTTATATTTTAGTGATCCAAGATCACATTGAGTCCATAGGAAAAGCCAATACTATTAAGGAGGGATGAGGTGTTGCTTAATGAGCCTCTTGCTTCATGTGCTTAGTGATATGCTCCAAAATCCTCAACCACTTTCCCATATCCACATAATGACCTAAACTCTAAGCCAAACTCAGTCCTACTGATTTTTCCTATCCGGCGCCACCGAGTTTCACTTGTCATTAGCCACTGCCAAACCCTAGCAATTCGGTTCTACCGATAAGGATCTCGGTCCCACCGAGATGGGGTTGCAAACTATCTGTTTCCCTTTCGTAACTTTTCGGTCCCACCGAAAGAGCGAATCGGTCCCACCGAGATTGCAATGTAAACTCAGTGTTTCCCCTTTGTAACTTTTCGGTCTCACCGAGTTCCACTCGGTCCCACCGAAAGAGCAAATCGGTCCCACCGAGTTTGCCTGACCAACTCTCTGGTTAGCTAATTACCAAACTCGGTCTCACCGAGTTTGTGTAATCGGTCTCACCGAGATTATGTTATGCCCAAACCCTAACCGAATCGGTCCTACCGAGTTGCATGTTAGTCCCACCGAAATTCCTAACGGTCACTAGGTTTACTATTTCGGTCAGACTGAGTTTATTGATTCGGTCCCACCGAGATTGGAAAACTGTGTAACGGTTGGATTTTGTGTGGAGGCTATATATACCCCTCCACCTCTTTCTCATTAAGTGAGAGAGCCATCAGAACACACACATCATTCCAACTCATTTGTTCTGAGAGAGAACCACCTACTCATGTGTTGAGATCAAGACATCCCATTCCTACCATATGAATCTTGATCTCTAGCCTTCCCAAGTTGCTTTCCACTCAAATCTTCTTTCCACCAAATCCAAATCCTATGAGAGAGAGTTGAGTGTTGGGGAGACTATCATTTGAAGCACAAGAGCAAGGAGTTCATTACCTACACACCATTTGTTACTTCTTGGAGAGTGGTGTCTCCTAGATTGGCTAGGTGTCACTTGGGAGCCTCCGACAAGATTGTGGAGTTGAACCAAGGAGTTTGTAAGGGCAAGGAGATCGCCTACTTCGTGAAGATCTACCGCTAGTGAGGCAAGTCCTTCGTGGGCGATGGCCATGGTGGGATAGACAAGGTTGCTACTTCGTGGACCCTTTGAGGGTGGTTGCTTCTTCGTGGACCCTTTGTGGGTGGAGCCCTTCGTGGACTCACGCAACCGTTGCCCTTGGGTGGAGCCCTGTGTGGACTCGCGCAACCGTTACCCTTCGTGGGTTGAAGTCTCCATCAACGTGGATGTAGGATAGCACCACCTATCCGAACCACGGGAAAAACATCCGTGTCTCCAATTGCATTTGAAATCTCCAAACCCTTCCCTTTATATTCTTGCAAGTTGCATGCTTTACTTTCCGCTGCCAATATACTCTTTGCATGCTTGCTTGAATTGTGTGAGGATTGCTTGACTTGTCCTAGAATAGCTAAAATCTGCCAAGAACTAAAATTGGGAAAAGGTTAAGTTTTTATTTGGTCAAGTAGTCTAATCACCCCCCTCTAGACATACTTTCGATCCTACAAGTGGTATCAGAGCTTTGGTCTCCATTTGCTTGATCTCCATAGCTTTTGGTGGTTATAGCCTTGGTTTCACAACCTAGGAGAGTATGGCGTCTAGCGAGGGAAATTATCACCGTAGAGGTCCTTACTTTGATGGTACTAATTTTGCTAGTTGGAAGCATAAAATGAAAATGCATATTCTTGGACATAACCCCGGCGTTTGGGCTATTGTGTGTGTTGGTTTGCAAGGTGACTTCTTTGATGGGAAAGAACCAAACCGTGAAGCTACCGCGGATGACTTGAAGATGTTGCAATACAATGCTCAAGCTTGTGATATTCTCTTCAACGGATTGTGCCCCGAAGAATTCAACAAAATCAGCCGCCTTGAGAATGCAAAGGAAATTTGGGACACTTTGATTGATATGCACGAAGGTACCGACTCCGTCAAGGAATCCAAGTTGGATGTGCTTCAAAGCCAACTTGACAAGTTCAAGATGAAGGATGGTGAAGGTGTCGCTGAAATGTACTCTAGGCTTGCTCTCATCACAAATGAGATTGCCGGCTTAGGAAGTGAAGAGATGACCGATAAATTAATCATCAAGAAGATCCTAAGAGCCTTGGATGGAAAATATGATACCGTGTGCACGTTGATCCAAATGATGCCCAATTACAAAGATCCCAAGCCAACGGAAGTGATTGGAAGAATTGTTGCTCATGAGATGTCACTTAAGGATAAAGAGGAACTTCACAACAAATCAAGTGGTGCCTACAAAGCCTCATGTGAAGCCCCTACATCATCAAGTGAGCAACAAGACTTCAATGAAGAATTGAGCCTAATGGTGAAGAACTTCAACAAGTTCTACAAGAATAGAAGCAAAGATAGAAACTCCAAATCAAGGTCCTACAATGACAAAAGATCTTCTAGTCGAGAGCGAAACTGTTACAATTGTGGAAGACCCGGACACTATTCCAATGAGTGTACGGCTCCCTACAAGAGAAGAGAAGATTCTCCAAAAAGAAGAAGCAAAGGATCACCACCAAGAGAGAGAAGGAGTAGAGATGATCGTTATGAACGAAGATACTCACGGAGAAGCAAGGATTCGGAAAGGAAGGAAAAATCATCAAGGAGCTACACAAGACGAAGACATCAAGCTCATGTTGGTGAATGGGTATCCGGCTCCGACTCCGACAGCCACTCCGAGAGAAGCTATCACTCCGACTCCGAAGATACTCAAGACGAAGGTGTTGCCGGTCTAGCACTTGTGTCAACCAACTCCTACGACATATTTGACTCACCAAATGAAGGAATTGGAAGATGCTTCATGGCCAAATGTCCTAAGGTAACACACCCCGAGTATGTTGATTTCAATAGTGATGAAGATGACTTGTTAGGTGATGATTTGATTGGTGACAACTCTAGTGATGAATACTATGATGAAAGACCAATTAATCATGCTAATCAAGATAAAACGAATGACAATGATAAGGAGAAGATTGAGGCTCTAACTAAAGAACTAAAAACTCTTAAGTTAGCTCATGACACTATCTTCGAAGATCATCGAGAACTTTTAAGGGCTCATGAGAAGCTACACTTTGAAAAGCTCAATCTTGAGCAAGAGCATGAGTTCTTAAAGGCAATCAATGATGATCTCCACAAGAAAAGTTCTTCTTACATTGCCAAGCGTTTACTCTTATCCACTTACATGCCTCAAGTCAAGTCTAGTAACAAGAAAGATTCTTCCTCTAGTAGTAACAATGATCATGCTAAATCCAATATTGTTGCTTCTAGTAGTTCTCTTGATTCCACTAATGATTCTCTTAGCCAAGTTACACTTGAGCAAGAAAATAGCTTATTGAAGGGAATTATAGAGAAAGGAGTGTACAAAAGCCTTGCCGGGAGTAAGCAATTCGAGGAAATTGTGCGCAAGCAAGGAATGCACCGGAAGAATCAAGGTGTTGGTTTTGAACGAAAGTTCAATGCCAATGGAGTTGAGTGGGAAGAAGATCAATACCCCAAGACAAAGTTTGTCCCTCAACAAGAGAAGTATACCTCTTTCAAGGGGACACAAGCTCAAGATGATCTTCCACCACAAGACTACGAGCAAAAAGGCAAGGACAAGCTTCAAGAGGAAATTGATGCATTTGAAGAAGCTCCTAAGACCTTAGTCAAGTGGATTCCCAAGACTACTTCAAGTTCCACTTCATCAAGTACGACTACAACTCCAAGGATTCCCATCAAGATGATGTGGATCCAAAAGAAGAAGAACTAGAGAGTTCTTGAGGGTGACTCCGCCAACATACTTCACTCTTATCATTTTGGCAAGAACAAGTGCACTCATCTTCCACATCTTGCACTAGTTCAAGGAGTCACAAACCCTCTTGTTGGTAAGACAAGGGACAAGGTAACCTAAAGTTTTCATGGACATCATCTTGTGTGTGCATCACTCTATGTCTATGGATATCCTTGTTTGTTCCTTGTGGGACTAACCCATGTAGGTATTGAAAGTGCAATTCACTCAAATGGATAGCTCCAAGTGATCTACATCAACATTGAGCATCCACATCTTCAACATCTACATGAAGTCATCATCGACAAAACCCAAGGTTAGTTCATCCCTCTTAGGGGGGATATCACATCTAGGGGGAGCTTTACTCTAAGACTTGAGCTAAAGCAACTCTAAAGATGTGAACAAAACAATGCTTTATGTAAAAGTGGTAACCCCACTTGAGCTTAAACGATGAGTATGACCTACGATCAAGTGTTCTCACTTGACTCCTAAGTCAATATACTCATATATAGATGACCTAGTCATCGCAAATTGCTTGATAGATACTAGAATTGGTTGTGCATGCTTTGCCACATATTTCATTTGCTATCTTATTGTGTGAGCATGCTGATTGCATATTTTACTCATTCGAGGACATTCACTTGTTGCTTTGATTGTTTGGCTTTATCTTCTTTTGCCAAGTGGATGGACAAGAATGCCTAAGAACCTCCTCTAGCTATATATGCTTTTCTCGTCTCAAACTCTATTCATGCTGCATCACAAAATTTGATCAAGTCAGATTCGAACCACTCTGTGTGAGGAGCACTCGGAGTCCCCGATTCGTCATAGACTTAAACTTCCAAAACCTCTTTATGAATCTCGGTCTGACCGATACTCCATTTCGGTCCTACCGATTTCATTAAGTTGATCTAGGTTTTCGATCTCGGTGCAACCGATTTGAACTTTTCGGTCACACCGAGTTGCAAAAACTGCACACAGTTTTGCATCTCGGTGCCACCGAGTTGTTCCACTCGGTCACACCGACAGGGTCGGGCTATATATAGTGACGGGCAGAATTTTGGAAATTCTCCGAAACCTCCTCGCCCGCGCGATAGCCTGCTCTGCCCCCGAGGTCTCCGGATCGTCTCCTCGCCGCCAGCAGCCTCCAGTCGCTGGTCTTCGCCGCCGTCAACGGATTTCTGCCCCGCCGTTGCCGCCGTAGCAAGTCCACGCCGAACTAGGGTATGGACTTGATCTTTGTGCTATTCCTCAATCTGATTCCTAGCACATTGTGATCATGATGTTTCTGGCCACGTTTGATAAACTTCTATCCAGTCAAAACGCTCATAGATTAGGTTTAATTCGAAAATTCTAGGTTTAGGTTTCCTCCGAAACCATCTCGGACCCACCGAGTTGAAAAACTCGGTCCCACCGATCTGGCTTTTGCCATTGCACAAGTGAAACTCGATCTGACCGAGAATAACTTATCGGTGCGACCGATTTTGGAATTATGTGAAACCCTAGCAGTCTCGGTGCCACCGAACTGTGACTCGGTCTGACCGAGTTCACCAGTTCTGGTGCCAAAACTGCTTCGGTGTCATCGAGTTTGAAAATCGGTAGATCCGAGATGCTTTCTGTGGAAAACTAAAACTAAGTTTTTGGATTATTCTTTTACAAAAATCTCTGCTTTTTGTGATGCTCATCCACTCTATCTTATCCATAATCTATTCACAGGGTCAGCAGTCAGTTTGCAACATGTCTGATCAGAGTGACAGCCAAAACCTCTCAGAGCAGCAAGTTGTGATGAGTGAGGGCACTAGCCCCTCAAGTTCTTCTGATGATGGCAGCAGGAGCACACCCAGCAATCTACCTAAGGCTGCCACACGTCAAAGGAAGAAGAGAACGTCTGATTCTGAGGATGAAGACTATGTGGCAGAGGAAGAGGCCACTTCCAAAAGGGTTGAGCCAGCTCAAGGCTCAAAGCCAGGCCTGAAAATTAAGAGGCCAGCAGGGAGGCAGCCAATGTCAAAGGCTAGAGCCTCAACTGAGAAGCCTGCACCTGCTCCCATTGAGCCCATTGCTGCTGAGAGCAAGAAGAGAAAAGAGAGAGTAAAGAAGACTGTAGCCAAAGTGCTTGGGAGAGCCTCCATCATGGTAGAAGAGGAGGAGGAAGAAGAGGCAGCTGCACCAGTGCCCAAGGCAGCCAAACTTATGGGAGATGCCATAAGGTCAGGGGGAGCTGCTTCCAAGGCCAAGCCAGCTCCAAAGCCTAAGACAGCACCCAAGAGAAACACAAGGAGTATACCTGCCGCAGAAAAGAACAAGGCCCCAGTGCCTGAAGCCATTGAAGAAGAGGAAGAGAGTGTCCTCCGGAAGCTCAAGCCCAAGATCCCAGACCACAACGATGCTCATCCTGTGGCTGAGGACATGAAGCTCAGGAGAGACTCAGGGCTGAGAAAGTGGAGAGAAGCAGACCCGTATGCTTCTAGGAGAAGGACTGCCGTCGACTATAGATTTCACACCAAGGAGCAACAAGACTTTTATGAGACTGTTTTGCTTGACAAGAAGCTAATCGTTTGTGACATGAGATGGGTCGACTGGACCTACATCAAAGAGAATGAGGAGTACTTCCCAGGAGTTCAGGACAGCTTCAGAGCGTGTGGAGTAGAGGACTTTGTTGGGCAGAAGCTCACAAAGTGGAACGAGGAACTCATCATGCAGTTCTACTCCACAGCTCACTTTTACCCGGATGGAAGAATTACATGGATGTCAGAGGGTACAAGGTACCAATCTACAGTGGCTGAGTGGGCACAGATCATCAATGCCCCAGAAGAGCAAGATGAGGACTTGGACATCTATGCCAAGAAGAAGATGGACCATAACTCCATGTCCAACATGTACAAGGAAATTCCCAATGAAGCTCTTGACACATTCAAGTTTGGCTCAGTGCACTATCTGCTCTCAGGATTGCCCACTATCAATTGGATACTAAGGCACACTCTGTTGCCTAAGTCTGGAGATCACAAGATGATCAGATGCCATGCTATCAACTTGCTACATGTGTTTGATGTGCCTCAGAAATTCAAGGTCATGAGTCTCATAGTTGAAACCATTAAGAGGAGAGCTGCAGATCAGAAGAGAAGCTGTGGATATGCCCCTCAGATTCAGGAGCTCATCAACTCCAAGATGGGCACGGGCATATATTTGTTGGATAAGGAACACCTGCCCATCCGTCCAGAATTTGAGAACAATGAAGTTGTGATGACAGAGAACGAGCCATCGTCTGCACAAGCATTTGCAAGGAAGGAGAAGGCGAAGAAGGAAAAAGCTGCCAGGATGCCTACTCAAGAGGAGGCATCTGAGTACTTCTTGAAGACCAAACAAGAGCAGCTCAGTTACTTATTGCATCCTCGCTGAGAATTGAGCAAAGTCTAGCCAACCTCACTAAAAATCAGCAGAGCCTAGAGAGGATCATGGAACAGAAGTTCTATGACTTGGATGTCAAGGTAACAGAAGTACAGTCTGTAGTGGAGCAGCTCCAGGAGGACATGAATGAGAGGAGAGGCAGGACCACAACTCATGTTTTTTCTAGAGTGCCACGAGGCCCAAGGTCATCTGCACTGCCAGTTGCTGACACCAGAGCTACTAATTCAGCACCAGCTACAGCCTCAGCTCCAGCATCTACCTCAGCTCCAACTCCAGCGACTACTTCAACATCTACAGAAGCCTTCGTCCTTGGAGTGATCCGGACTCCACCACCACCTGAAGATCAAGCCTGAGCGACGACTTAGCACTATGCATTTTCTAGGAACTTTTTGGTAACTTGTTGCCAAAGGGGGAGAAGATGTATAGATCATAGGCTTCGAGAGAGAGAGTGTTGCTTTTCTCTCTTGTTTTATTTGGTGGTTTTTTCGAACATTTTCTGCTTTTGTGTGAGATACTACGTCCTTATGTTTGTGAGACATCGATGATCATGTGTTTGATCATAAGCTACACTTAATGTTTGCTTAATGCTTGCTTAAATATTATCATGCATGTTATCTATCATTTGTGATCATTCACTATTCTTGGTGATGAGTGCATGTATTTCATTCCTATCATTTTGAGCGCTCCACCAAGATGTATGTGACATGGAATAGTAACCCATGACTCTAACTCTTTGTGCATTTGCAGTCCAAAGCAAATTTTAAATATGCACAAATTTAGGGGGAGCTCTTACTTATCACATACTTCTCAAAGCGACGATATATTTCATGCTTATTATCTTTTGTCGAAGCTTTGATCTATATGTTGTCATCAATTACCAAAAAGGGGGAGATTGAAAGTGCAACTATCCCTAGGTGGTTTTGGTAATTCATAACAACATATAGCTCATTGAGCTAATGCTATTCCAAGATGATTATTTCAGGAAAGCTCAATGATTGGCATGGCATGGATATGAAAGTGGAACCCTCAAAATGCTAAGGACAATGGATTGGCTCAAGCTCAAAAGCTCAAGACTCTTCATTTTATATTTTAGTGATCCAAGATCACATTGAGTCCATAGGAAAAGCCAATACTATTAAGGAGGGATGAGGTGTTGCTTAATGAGCCTCTTGCTTCATGTGCTTAGTGATATGCTCCAAAATCCTCAACCACTTTCCCATATCCACATAATGACCAAAACTCTAAGCCAAACTCGGTCCTACCGATTTTTCCTATCCGGCGCCACCGAGTTTCACTTGTCATTAGCCACTGCCAAACCCTAGCAATTCGGTTCTACCGATAAGGATCTCGGTCCCACCGAGATTGCAATGTAAACTCTCTGTTTCCCTTTCGTAACTTTTCGGTCCCACCGAAAGAGCGAATCGTTTCCACCGAGATTGCAATGTAAACTCAGTGTTTCCCCTTTGTAACTTTTCGGTCTCACCGAGTTCCACTCGGTCCCACCGAAAGAGCAAATCGGTCCCACCGAGTTTGCCTGACCAACTCTCTGGTTAGCTAATTACCAAACTCGGTCTCACCGAGTTTGTGTAATCGGTCTCACCGAGATTACGTTATGCCCAAACCCTAACCGAATCGGTCCTACCGAGTTGCATGTCAGTCCCACCGAAATTCCTAACGGTCACTAGGTTTACTATTTCGGTCAGACCGAGTTTATTGATTCGGTCCCACCGAGATTGGAAAACTGTGTAACGGTTGGATTTTGTGTGGAGGCTATATATACCCCTCCACCTATTTCTCATTAAGTGAGAGAGCCATCAGAACACACACATCATTCCAACTCATTTGTTCTGAGAGAGAACCACCTACTCATGTGTTGAGATCAAGACATCCCATTCCTACCATATGAATCTTGATCTCTAGCCTTCCCAAGTTTCTTTCCACTCAAATCTTCTTTCCACCAAATCCAAATCCTATGAGAGAGAGTTGAGTGTTGGGGAGACTATCATTTGAATCACAAGAGCAAGGAGTTCATTACGTACACACCATTTGTTACTTCTTGGAGAGTGGTGTCTCCTAGATTGGCTAGGTGTCACTTGGGAGCCTCCGACAAGATTGTGGAGTTGAACCAGGGAGTTTGTAAGGGCAAGGAGATCGCCTACTTCGTGAAGATCTACCGCTAGTGAGGCAAGTCCTTCGTGGGCGATGGCCATGGTGGGATAGACAAGGTTGCTACTTCGTGGACCCTTTGAGGGTGGTTGCTTCTTCGTGGACCCTTCGTGGGTGGAGCCCTTCGTGGACTCGCGCAACCGTTGCCCTTGAATGGAGCCCTGTGTGGACTCGCGCAACCGTTACCCTTCGTGGGTTGAAGTCTCCATCAACGTGGATGTAGGATAGCACCACCTATCCGAACCACGGGAAAAACATCCGTGTCTCCAATTGCGTTTGAAATCTCCAAACCCTTCCCTTTATATTCTTGCAAGTTGCATGCTTTACTTTCCGCTGCCAATATACTCTTTGCATGCTTGCTTGAATTGTGTGAGGATTGCTTGACTTGTCCTAGAATAGCTAAAATCTGCCAAGAACTAAAATTGGGAAAAGGTTAAGTTTTTATTTGGTCAAGTAGTCTAATCACCCCCCCCTCTAGACATACTTTCGATCCTACACCTATATACATGATCATGCCTAGATATTCTCATAACTATGCTCAATTCTGTCAATTGCTCAACAGTAATTTGTTCACCCACCGTAGAATACCTATGCTCTTGAGAGAAGCCACTAGTGAAACCTATGGCCCCCTGGTCTATTCTCATCATATCAATCTCCATTACTTTAATCTTGCTTTGCCTTTTACATTTTACTTTGCATCTTATATCAAAAATACCAAAAATATTATCTATGAGATCTGACTTTCGTAAGTGACCGTGAAGGGATTGACAACCCCTAATCGCGTTGGTTGCGTTGAGCTCTTTGTGTTGTGTAGGTACGAGGGACTTGCGCGTGGCCTCCTACTGGATTGATACCTTGGTTCTCAAAAACTGAGAGAAATACTTATGCTACTCTACTGCATCATCCTTTCCTCTTCGGGGAAATCCAACGCAAGCTCAATAGGTAGCAAGAAGAATATCTGGCGCCGTTGCCGGGAAGTCTACGCAAAAATTCAACACACCAAGTACCCAACACAATCCCTATCTTCCGCATTACATTAGTTGCCATTTTCCTCCCATTTTTGGTCAGGACCCCGATTCCAAGCCACATCGATCTAGTCGGTAACACCTCATATCACTTTGCGGCCTCATGCACGGTATCCCACGGGTGTCGCCTTACCATGGCCCGGGACCGTTCGCGCCTTTTGGCTCACGTATATGATAGTGTCGCTAGCATCCATATGACAGAGAACCCGGGCTGACATGGCTAGTCGTGAACCCAAGGCGGCACAGACCTATGGAGACAGGCATACATGAATCACATCGAGCATGTCGGTCATCAGCGAGTGATTCCGGGCTATAGCACTGGGCTAACAGGACTCCGGGGAACCCGGGCTATAGCAGGCTAGGCAGGACTCTGGAAGTCACCGCGTGACATTTCCCCGAAGGGACAGACATAGGAACGAAGTGAAACACATGCCGGCCAGTCAAGTGTCCTAAACAGTAGTGCTGGGCTAGCAGGACTCCGGTGAACTGGGCTGTAGCGGACTACTATGGCTCGAGGAACACTAGACTACATTTCCCCATAAGAAAGGCTGCCAAGGATAAACAACTAGATTGTCGGATCCCACTCATACCAAGCATTTCAATCATACACACAATATGCCCGATATGAGTACATACAACATGGCATCACAACAAAACTCTACAACTCAAGTACTTTATTTAAAGGCTCCAGAGAGCCATACATAACATGTTCATACAGATAGGGGTCACATGACCCGACACTCAAGTAATACAATCATACAAGCACATGCAGAAGCAACTAGTCTGAGTACAGACACTAGAAAGAAAGAAGGCTTCTCGAAGCCTCTCTATCTACATATGGCCCTCCATGGCCGGGATCACCACCTGGGTGGCTAGTCACTCGTCGACATCAAGGTCTACATAAAACCCATCGGAGGGGGCAGTGTTGTCGTCTGAAAACAATAAATAAGCAAACATGATTACAAGGTACCCAGCAAGTCTTACATCAGAACCTACTATACATGCTCATTCTCAAGAAGGTGGTGGGGTTATTGCAGCAAGCCAGCTTTGACTCTTGGCTAAGCTATCCTACGGAACTTCTCTAGTAAAATAGTTTTCGCACACGAGTCCACTACTCACCAACACAATACTCCACCGGGAATCCTCCCTCGTCATCCTACGAGAGGGCCATCCTCGGTACTCACACTTATCTTGAGTCTTTTAGTAGTATCCATTAACTTGTCTATGAACTGTATAGGCAACCAAGTAGTCCTTTCCTGCGGACGCGGCTATTCGAATAGTTTTATACCCTGCAGGGGTGTACTTCGTCATACACGCTTTCACCACTTACCGCCAATTACACGACATGTACTCGGCAACCTTCAAGCGGAAGCCCAGCGAGGGTGTCGGCCACGGCCTACCTAAACAATTAAGTCTCCAGTCTAGGTTTATCGCCTATCCAGGTTCCATCCGCAGGGAGTCTGGCCGAGGTTTCCACATACGGCCCTGAACGATGTGAACAGGGTCCCGAGACGCCAAACAGGCGCCCGGCATACCCGGCCACGGTGTATCTACCGCAACATAGCCCACCCCTAGGGTCAGCGCTACGCACGGCCGCCAACACATAACCTACAAACACCAGAAACTATTTGCAACTCCTGGACAGAGTACTAGGGTGATTAAGAAGCCGAGAGGGTCCATTGGTTTCGGGCCCAATGTACGGTAGTAACTGCATCTTAAATCACACATACAGATCTCAGTTCTTATGGACGGCCTCAATGAAACAACCCACCATGTACTCCTACATGGCCTCTCATCGATACCTTTACCAAAACATGTTCAACACATTCCTCATATTATCGACATAATCATATCACTCTAGCCCATCACCCAGATGAACCAGACCTGACACAACTCTAAGCATAGAAGGCATAGCAAGGTAGGAATCACATACATGGCTCAATCTGTTGGGGAACATAGTAATTTCAAAAAAATTCCTACGCACACGCAAGATCATGGTGATGCATAGCAACGAGAGGGGAGAGTGTGATCTACGTACCCTTGTAGATCAACAACGGAAGCGTTTGGTTGATGTAGTCGTACGTCTTCACGGCCCGACCGATCAAGCACCGAAACTACGGCACCTCCGAGTTCTAGCACACGTTCAGCTCGATGATGATCCCCGGACTCCGATCCAGCAAAGTGTCGGGGAAGAGTTCCGTCAGCACGACGGCGTGGTGACGATCTTGATGTACTACTGTCGCAGGGCTTCGCCTAAGCACCACTACAATATTATCGAGGACTATGGTGGAAGGGGGCACCGCACACGGCTAAGAATATGATCACGTGGATCAACTTGTGTCTCTAAGGGGTGCCCCTGCTTCCGTATATAAAGGTTCAAAGGGGGGGTGCGGCCGGCCTAGAGGTGGCGCGCCAGGAGGTGTCCTACTCCTTCCGGGAGTAGGATTCCCCCTCTTTCCTAGTTGGAATAGGATTCGCGGAGGGGGGAAAAGAGGAAGGGGGGCCGGCCCCCTCTCCTTGTCCTATTCGGACCAAGGGAGGGGAGGGGCGCGCGGCCTATCTCTGGTTGCCTCTTCTCTTTTCCACTAAGGCCCACTAAGGCCCATATATCTCCCGGGGGGGTCCGGTAACCTCCCGGTACTCCGGAAAAATCCCGATTTCACCCGGAACACTTCTGATATCCAAATATAGGCTTCCAATATATCAATCTTTATGTCTCAAACATTTCGAGACTCCTCGTCATGTCCGTGATCACATCCGGGACTCCGAACGACCTTCGATACATCAAAACATATAAACTCATAATATAACTGTCATCGAAACCTTAAGCGTGCGGACCCTACGGGTTCGAGAACAATGTAGACATGACCGAGACACGTCTCCGGTCAATAACCAATAGCGGGACCTGGATGCCCATATTGGTTCCTACATATTCTACGAAGATCTTTTATCGGTCAGACCGCATAACAACATACATTGTTCCCTTTGTCATCGGTATGTTACTTGCCCAAGATTCGATCGTCGGTATCCAATACCTAGTTCAATCTCATTACCGGCAAGTCTCTTTACTCGTTCCGTAATACATTATCCCGCAACTAACTCATTAGTTGCAATGCTTGCAAGGCTTAAGTGATGTGTATTACCGAGAGGGCCCAGAGATACCTCTCCGACGATCGGAGTGACAAATCCTAATCTCGAAATACGTCAACCCAACATGTACCTTTGGAGACAACTGTAGAGCACCTTTATAATCACCTAGTTACGTTGTGACGTTTGGTAGCACACAAAGTGTTCCTCCAGCACACGGGAGTAACATAATCTCATAGTCATAGGAACATGTATAAGTCATGAAGAAAGCAATAGCAACATACTAAACGATCGAGTGCTAAGCTAATGGAATGGGTCATGTCAATCAGATCATTCACCTAATGATGTGATCCCGTTAATCAAATAACAAATCTTTTTCCATGGTTAGGAAACATAACCATCTTTGATTAACGAGCTAGTCAAGTAGAGGCATACTAGTGACACTCTATTTGTCTATGTATTCACACATGTATTATGTTTCCGGTTAATACAATTCTAGCATGAATAATAAATGTTTATCATGATATAAGGAAATAAATAATAACTTTATTATTGCCTCTAAGGCATATTTCCTTCACAATCAACTCCTACACATGCTAGTGGGTTTCATCTAGTTATTGTGGCAATGACAGGTCATGCAGAGGATAAGGGTTCAACTACCGTAGCACACAGCAGTTTGAATCGCGATGTCTTAATGCAGTAAACAAGAGCAGAAGCGAGAACATGGGTTGTATTGGAATGATCAATGGTTGCTTGCCTGATGGAGTGGTAGTGGGATACTGCCCTTCAGTTGGATACTCGTGAATATCCTCGGAGGCAGAACCTACCACGAAGAACACATCGGAACACAATCAACACATGACGATATGCAACAATATGATGCATGCTATGACATGGCAATATGAATGTGTCTTGGACTAATGCAAGCTAAAACAGAAAGGAATGAACTCATATGAATCAAAGATTCAAATACTAGATCATTAAACATGGCCTTATTAGTGCATTACCTTATTCTGCTTAAATAGCAAGGTAAACTTGTTTTGTCATGCATGAAACCATTACAGATGGATAGATTGAATTTTCTGATAATTTTTCATATATAAATTATTTCATTTGGAGTTACGGTTTAATTTCTATGACTTTTAGAAGTTTTAAACATTTTCTGGAATTTCCTGAATAAAAATAAATCCAGAAAATGCATTACCGCGTCAGCATTGCGTCATGCTGACCTCAGCAGGTCAACAGACCCGGTCCAGGTCAAACCTGACCAGTGGGTCCCGCGTGTCAGTGTCATTAGTCTAACTAGTTTTTAGTTAGTCCTAATCCTACTTAATTAGCAGGCGGGTCCCATTTGTCATTGACCCAGAGGGGTCAAACTGGGCCCACCCGGGGGTTAACTCGGTCAGCGGGGTCAAACCCCTGGTCGGCAGGTCAAACCCGCCGGCGACTCGACGCCGGCGAGGCCCGAGACGGTGGCGCGGCTCGGAAAACGCCCATAGGGCACGGGCGAGGCCGTTCTTGGGCTCGTTGGAGAGCTCTTGCAGGCGCGCATCTAGTGGTGGTGGAGGCCGGGCCTATGGTGGCCGGAGACAACGACGACGAGCTCCTAGGCGGCGGCCGGAGTTCGGCCATGTGCGGGGTTTGGGCTGCGGCGTGCAAACGCGAAAACTGAGGCGCTAGTGAGGCACTACGCGATGCGGCAAGCATGTTGCGTAGCACGGGATGACCAAATGGTCGCCGGATCGACGCCGGCGACAAGCTCGAGCGGAGACGAGCTTCGGCCATGGTGGAACTATGGCCTAGAGGGTGCAAACGCGTGGGAAAGAAGAGGGGGAAAGCGGCGGAGCTCACAGGGAGGTCGATGAGCAGATCAGTGGGCTCGGGGGCGACCAGAGCGAGGCGAATCGATGAACGGCGTCCGGCGGGTACCGAGGTTGAAGACGGCCCGATGGCGGTGATGCAGGGCCTCCGGCGAAGCGTGGCTCGGTGGGGAGGGAGAGGGCATCGCGGCGGAGCTTCTGGACATGTCAGAGAGGCGAGGGGGTGGCTCTGGTGGCAACTACAGCGAACGGCGGCGAGGGTCGCGCTCGGCCATCGCGGGAGAGGGTGAGAGAGACGAGGGGGAGAGTGAGGGAGGATGAGAGGGGGACGTGGGGGTCGGCGTGGCATCCCTGGACGTCTCCAGGACGTCGACGGAAGCAGGAGGTGGCCGGCTTGTGGCCGGCGCGCGGCGAGCACACGCCCCTGCCTTCTGGCGCGAGGAGGACGACGACTGGCAAGCCAGTCAGCTGGGCCGAGCCAGGTGGGCTGGGCCAGCACAGGTTAGGCCCAGGTAGTTTCCCTCTCTCTCTCTCTCTTTTTCTGTTTTGTTTTACTTTTTCTATTTAACTGCAACTGTTGAGCTTTATTAAAAATACTAAAATGTTTCCAAAAATCCTGAAAATAATTGTGGGCTCTGTTTAGAATATATCCAATAGCAAACATTTATTTCCAGAATTATTTGAGCATTTAAATTATTTTATAGCATTTAAATGCCCAAACTCAAATACTTATGATTTAATTCAATGACCTTCTGTTGACCTAGAAAATTGTGCACCAATTTTGCCAGAGGTTCTAACCCAAGACAAAGAGAGTGAACTTTTTAGAAGGGCATTTCAGGTTCATTGAAAATAATTTTAGTAAACCCTAGTTGTTTCCAGGGGGGCTGGGGGTTCTGTCTTCCCCATTTCAAATTTAGGAGGAAATTAAACATGATGCACACTCTAATGCTTGAACTAAACTAGGGTGTGACAACTCACCCCCACTCAAAAGAATCTCGTCCCGAGATTTAGGATCCTCCGGGAAGAAGGTGGGGTACTCGAGTCGAAGACGATCCTCCCTTTCCCAAGTGGCTTCTTTCTCGGAATGGTGTGACCATTGAACCTTGAGAAACTTGATATTACGACGTCGACTGGTACGCTCGGCTTGATCAAGGATACGAACGGGATATTCCCGATAGGAGAGGTTATCTTGTAGATCAAGCGTTTCGTGGTCCACTCCATGGATAGGATCCGCGAAGCAACGCCTGAGTTGTGAAACGTGGAAGACATCGTGAACTCTGGAAGATGCGGAGGTAGTTCCAATTGGTAGGAAACTTCTCCTCGTTTGGCAAGGATGCAAAAGGGTCCAATGTAATGAGGAGCCAATTTTCCTTTGATACCGAAACGATGGGTTCCCTTTAACGGAGTAACCCGAAGGTAAGCCTTCTCGTCGTCTTCATAAGTCATAGGCTTATGTTTATGATCATATTGACTCTTTTGACGAGATTGGGCTGTTTTCAATTTCTCACGAATAACGCGAACCTGCTCTTTTGCTTCCTGAATCATATCCGGGCCAAAGAGTTGTCTTTCCCCGGTTTCTGACCAGTTAAGAGGCGTTCGACATTTTCGTCCATAGAGAACTTCGAAAGGAGCTTTGCCCAAGCTAGCTTGATAACTATTGTTATAAGCAAACTCCGCGAATGGGAGGCATTTCTCCCAACCCATTCCAAACGAGATAACAGAAGCTCAGAGCATATCTTCCAGAATTTGATTGACTCGCTCTACTTGACCACTTGATTGAGGATGGAAGGCGGTGCTAAAAGAGAGATGAGTCCCCATAGCATTTTGGAAACTTTCCCAAAATCGAGAGGTGAAGAGACTCCCACGGTCTGAGTTAATTTCCAATGGGACGCCATGAAGAGACACTATTCGGCAGATGTATAGTTCGGCTAGCTGGCTAGCGGTGATACTCTCACGAACAGGTAGGAAATGGGCTACTTTGGAAAGTCGGTCGATCATGACGAAGATGGCATTATTCCCTCTCTTGGTCCTGGGAAACCCAGTGATGAAATCCATACTGATTTTATCCCATTTCCATTCAGGAATAGCCAAAGGTTGAAGGGTGCTAGCAGGCCGTTGATGCTCTGCTTTAACACGACGACAAACGTCACAATTAGCAATGTATTGAGCGAGTTCTCTCTTCATCCTAGTCCACCAAAACCTCTGGCGTAGGTCTTGATACATTTTAGTACTACCGGGATGAATGGTGAGAGGGGATTCATGAGCTTCCTTAAGGATCAGCCGCCTCAGGTTTCGTGCCTTTGGAACCACTACGCGATTTCCAAAGTATACGACACCTTGATCATCAATGGAGAAACAATTCGCGACTCCTTTCTTAATGTTTCTCTTAATACAGGAGATTCCCCGATCTACCTTCTGTGCCTTGATGATCTGATCCGTAAGGGTAGGTTTCGCCACCAGGGTAGATAGGAATCCTCGAGGAACAATGTGAAGATTAAGCTTACGAAATTCCTCATGGAGAAGTGGTTGACTTTGTTGTAACATCAGGTTGTTACAATAGGATTTACGACTTAGTGCATCAGCCATGACATTAGCTTTGCCCGGGGTGTAAGTTATTCCTAAGTCGTAATCCGAGATCAACTCGACCCAATGTCTTTGCCTGAGATTCAATTCTGGTTGGGTGAAGATATATTTCAAACTTTGGTGATCGGTGAAGATCTCGCAACGATTACCGAGGAGGTAATGTCGCCAAGTTTTAAGTGCATGGACTACAGCTGCCAGCTCTAGATCATGTGTGGGATAATTTTCCTCATGTGGATGTAATTGCCGTGAAGCATAGGCAATTACCTGACGATCTTGCATGAGTATGCAACCTAGTCCTTGTCGCGAGGCGTCGCAATAGATAATAAAGTCCTTGGAGAAATCTGGTTGTACCAGTACGGGAGCAGATGTCAGGCGTCTTTTCAGTTCCTGAAAGCTGAACTCGCACTATGCAGTCCACTCGAACTTTTTATCTTTCTTGAGGAGTTCAGTTAGAGGTTTAGCAACCTTGGAGAAATTCTCGACGAAGCGGCGGCAATAGCTCGCTAAGCCAAGGAAGCTCTGAACTTGCTTAACCGTCTCAAGTGGAGTCCAATCAAGGACGGCTTGAACTCGCTCGGGATTGACAGCAATACCCTTACCAGAGATTACATGGCCTAGATAGGTCACTTCTGGCAACCAAAATTCACACTTGGAGAATTTGGCATAAAGGCGATGCTCTCGAAGTTTCATCAATACCAGCCTTAGATGTTCGGCATGTTCCTCTTCATTCTTGGAGTAGATGAGTATGTCATCGGGGTATACTACGACGAATTTATCCAAGTACTCCATGAAGACCGAGTTCATTAACCGAGAGAAGGTAGCTGGGGCATTGGTTAAACCGAAGGACATGACGGTGTACTCTTATTGGCCATAACGAGTAACAAAGGCCGTTTTGGGAATGTCCCCGTTTCTGATTTTGATTTGATGGTAGCCCAACCTCAAATCCATCTTGGAGAAGACTGAGGATCCAGCGAGCTGATCAAACAGATCGTTGATCCTGGGAAGCGGGTATTTGTTCTTGATGGTGACCAAGTTGACAGGTCGGTAATCCACAACCATTCGATCCGTTCCATCCTTCTTCTTAACGAAGAGGACGGGGCAAGCCCAAGGAGAGGAACTAGGACGGATGAAACCCTTTTTCAAGGACTCATCGAGTTGGTTCTTAAGCTCGGCTAGTTCTAAGGGTGCCATCTTGTAGGGTCTTCTAGAAATTGGAACGGTTCCCGGAACAAGGTCTATCACAAACTCGACATCCCTGTCAGGTGGAACACCTGGCATTTCTTCTGGAAAGACATCCGGAAAATCTCGGACTACCGGAACATCCTCAAGGTCTGGAAGGGGGTTGGCATTTAGGGAGTAAAGTTGGCGCTTGGCCACTCGAGTTAAGACATTGCCTGTCTTGCCCGATGGGTGAGTAAGTTGAACGATTCTAGTGGCACAATCGATCTTAGCATAATGAGCTGACATCCAGTCCATACCCAAGATGATGTTTATGTCCGAGGACTTGAGAGATATTAAGGATGCAAGGAAGACAAGTCTATCGACAAGAATTTCGTTCCCATGGCTTACTCTAGAAGTTTGCCATCTAGAGCCAGGGGTTTGAATTTCCATGGTAGAGGGCATGTCACAGAATGTCGTGTTGTGCAATTGAGCATAGTTCTCGGATATGAATGAATGAAATGCTCCAGTATCGTAAAGAACAGATGCCGGATGGCAGTTAACAAGGAGCGTACCAAGGACGACGTTGGGATCCTCATGAGCCTCCTCGGCTGAAACATAGTTGACATGGCCACGTGCAGTGGTGGCCGGCTTGGCGTAGAATGTTTTTCCTGCGGGCTTACCACGGCCAACGGACTTTCCAGTTTGATTGGGGTTGTTGTTCTGGGGACACTCTCGGCTATAGTGATCCGGCTCTCCACACTTAAAGCATGTCACCACATTGGGGCGTGGAGCAGCATTAGCAGTGGGGCCACCATAGGGCTTGGGCGGTGCAAATTGCTGGTTGGGACGAGGCACCTCATAGGATGGCCTCGGAATGAACCTGGGTGGCAATGCCGTGCTTGGGATCCACACCCGGCGCTTCTGAGCTCCAGAGCCGGATGAAGAGCCAAACTCATGGGAGTGCTTGCGTGAAGCGTCATAATCAGTCTGGCCTGTCTCGGCGCTGATGGCTTTATTGACCAACTTTTGAAAGGATGTGCACTCGTGCAGACGGAGATCGCGGCGAAGCTCAGGGCTAAGTCCCTTGCGGAACCTTGCCTGCTTCTTAGCGTCAGTAGACACCTCTTCGGGAGCATATCGTGCCAGATTCCCAAATTCACGACTATAAGCATCCACAGTCAGTCTTCCTTGGGTGAAGTTGCAGAACTCCTCCCTCTTGCGATCCATGAGACCTTCCGGAATGTGATGCTCACGGAAAGCCTCACTGAATTCAGCCCAAGTAGTGATTTGGCCGACCGGGCGCATAGCTTCGAAGTTTTCCCACCAAAGGCTAGCAGGGCCTTCGAGGTGATAGGCAGCATAAGTAACCTTGTCGGCTTCGGCTACGTTGGCAGAACATAGCTTGTGGGTGATGATGCGAAGCCAGTCATCCGCGTCGAGGGGCTCGACGGAATGGTTAAACTTAATTTGGTGGGTACAGCTTGATAAAGTCATTAATTGACACCAAGTCATTTCACGGGTGGCGTGCAGTGTTCTGCTCAATCCGCTCCAGCGGGCGGTTAGTCTCACGCTTGTTTCTTTCCACCTCCAGCATTACTTCGGCCAGAGAAGGCGGGTGAGGCAGATTTTCACCTCTAGCTGCACTGGCTTCCCCCTGCTCCAGGGCAGTAGGGTTGCTGCGGGTGTTGACCATCCTAGGAGAAAACAAGACAACGGTTTAGACAATGATGGCTCAAACTTAGCAAGGAAGTGCAGAATGTAATGGATAACACGGAATGTAGAGATGTTCATCCGTATGTCATGGTAATATAAAACTGCCATATATATACCAACGGTCATACATATCATACATAGTTTAGTACAAGCCCAGGCTACAGTACAACTATGATGAAAGACGTTACATCTCATCGGAGGCATTCCAAGCTCCTATACATTATTTGTCTACACCTCCGGAATTGATTACACACAAAGTCATATTCCACAAGTCATGCAGGACAGTGGAGATACAACTACTACAATACTAGTGATACTACTACTAACTCAGACAGCTCCGTAGTAGTCCTCATAGAAGTCACCTCCATAGCCTGGAAGTTCAACGTGATCATCCAGGAACAGACGGTCCTGAGGAGCCTGTGGACCATAGGGGCTAGGATGAGGTCTTGGACCAACAAACGGTGGCCTGCGGGGACCACGGGGTGGGGTGATGCCTCCCACATCACGCCAATCCACCATGTCTGGCAAAGCAGATCTCACAGGATACAGATCCCTTGTATCCATACATCCAGCTTGCACCGCAGGTGCAAACCGAGTCAATGTAGCCCAATGATCAGCACGGGTATTGAAAAGCTCCAGCCTCAAGGCCTGATTCTCTCGGTCCTTATTTTCGAGCATCTCGGCAGTGGTACGAGTTAATGAGTCCTCCTGAGTGGAGTCAGCATAGATAGCCTGAAGATACCCTTGCGCTCTCGGAAGTGAAGCTGGCATGTAACGGAAGTCGGTGTTCCGAAGCAGGCCAGTCCGGACTTGCATGATGGTCATCATGGAATAGGCAGCATCCTGCACAGCCATCTCAACAGTAACCCCGAGTCCATAGGAACAGTGAAGGGGCTCGGTAGATCTAGGATAAGAAGGAAATATCCTCGGTGCAGAAATATTGGCTTTGATTAAAGCCTCGGAATTTCTCTTCGACGGTGTATTCGGGATACCAACGGTAACCCGTCTCGATCATTACCCGGACTAACATAGCAGTATGACCGGGCACATCGAGGCACCGGGTCAGGCGAACCACTTGGTTTTGAGCACGGTTGGCCATCTGAAAGCACAACCACAATGCAAAGACATTAGAATTTCTAGGGTAAATTGGACAGCATAACAGCTGTAAATGCTCAGAAAAAGATTTGAGACATCCACAACAGTTCGCAATACCACTCAACAACATCATATCAAGGTTCTGATCCAATTAGCAACATACTAAAATAGTAGAAACTGAACTAGGGCATGTAACAACAATCCTATAAGCTACTACGAATTAGTAACACGTGAACCTGATAGAAGAAGAGAGCCTAGTCCTTAGCCCATGTTGAAAGAGAAGAGAATGACTCAGATCAGAGACATAGGGTAAAGGAGTAAAAGAGCCTTACGTTCCCTTCCACAATCAATTCCCCTACATATAACTAAAGCATTTCTAGACTCGACATCGACCAGTTTGGCTCAACGAACCCAGAGGCAGTCCGGCTCTGATGCCAACGCTGTCAGGACCCCGATTCCAAGCCACATCGATCTAGCCGGTAACACCTCATATCACTTTGCGGCCTCACGCACGGTATCCCACGGCTGTCGCCTTACCATGGCCCGGGACTATTTGCGCCTTTTGGCTCACGTATATGATAGTGTCGCTAGCATCCATATGACAGAGAACCCGGGCCGACATGGCTAGTCGTGAACCCAAGGCGGCACAGACCTATGGAGACAGGCATACATGAATCACATCGAGCATGTCGGTCATCAGCGAGTGATTCCGGGCTGTAGCACTGGGCTAACAGGACTCCGGGGAACCCGGGCTGTAGCAGGCTAGGCAGGACTCTGGAAGTCACCGCGTGACATTTCCCCGAAGGGACAGACATAGGAACGAAGTGAAACACATGCCGGCCAGTCAAGTGTCCTGAAAAGTAGTGCTGGGCTAGCAGGACTCCGGTGAACCGGGCTGTAGCGGACTACTATGGCTCGAGGAACACTAGACTACATTTCCCCATAAGAAAGGCTGCCAAGGATAAACAACTAGATTGTCGGATCCCACTCATACCAAGCACTTCAATCATACACGCAATATGCCCGATATGAGTACATACAACATGGCATCACAACAAAACTCTACAACTCAAGTACTTTATTTAAAGGCTCCAGAGAGCCATACATAACATGTTCATACAGATAGGGGTCACATGACCGGACACTCAAGTCATACAATCATACAAGCACATGCGGAAGCAACTAGTCTGAGTACAGACACTAGAAAGAAAGAAGGCTTCTCGAGGCCTGTCTATCTACATAGGGCCCTCCATGGCCGGGATCACCACCTGGGTGGCTAGTCACTCGTCGACATCAAGGTCTACATAAAACCCATCGGAGGGGGCAGTGTTCTCGTCTGAAAACAATAAATAAGCAAACATGAGTACAAGGTACTCAGCAAGTCTTACATCAGAACCTACTATACATGCTCATTCTCAAGAAGGTGGTGGGGTTATTGCAGCAAGCCACCTTTGACTCTTGGCTAAGCTATCCTACGGAACTTCTCTAGTAAAATAGTTTTCGCACACGAGTCCACTACTCACCAACACAATACTCCACCGGGGATCCTCCCTCGTCATCCTACGAGAGGGCCGTCCTCGGTACTCACACTTATCTTGAGTCTTTTAGTAGTATCCATTAACTTGTCTATGAACTGTATAGGCAACCAAGTAGTCCTTTACCGCGGACGCGGCTATTCGAATAGTTTTATACCCTGCAGGGGTGTACTTCGTCATACACGCTTTCACCACTTACCGCCGTTTACACGACATGTACTCGGCAACCTTCAAGCGGAAGCCCAGCGAGGGTGTCGGCCACGGCCTACCTAAACACTTAAGTCTCTAGTCCAGGTTTATCGCCTATCCAGGTTCCATCCGCAGGGAGTCCGGCCGAGGTTTCCACATACGACCCCGAACGATGTGAACAGGGTCCTGAGACGCCAAACAGGCGCCCGGCATACCCGGCCACGGTGTATCTACCGCACCATAGCCCACCCCTAGGGTCAGCGCTACGCACGGCCGCCGACACATAACCTACAAACACCAGAAACTATTTGCAACTCCTGGACAGAGTACTAGGGTGATTAAGAAGCCGAGAGGGTCCATTGGTTTCGGGCCCAATGTACGGTAGTAACTGCATCTTAAATCACACATACAGATCTCAGTTCTTATGGACGGCCTCAATGAAACAACCCACCATGTACTCCTACATGGCCTCTCATCGATACCTTTACCAAAACATGTTCAACACATTCCTCATATTATCGACATAATCATATCACTCTAGCCCATCACCCAGATGAACCAGACCTGACACAACTCTAAGCATAGCAGGCATAGCAAGGTAGGAATCACATACATGGCTCAATCAACTCCTACACATGCTAGTGGGTTTCATCTAGTTACTGTGGCAATGACAGGTCATGCAGAGGATAAGGGTTCAACTACCGCAGCACACAGTAGTTTGAATCGCGATGTCTTAATGCAGTAAACAAGAGCAGAAGCGAGAACATGGGTTGTATCGGAATGATCAATGGTTGCTTGCCTGATGGAGTGGTAGTGGGATACTGCCCTTCAGTTGGATACTCATGAATATCCTCGGAGGCAGAACCTACCACGAAGAACACATCGAACACAATCAACACATGATGATATGCAACAATATGATGCATGCTATGACATGGCAATATGAATGTGTCTTGGCCTAATGCAAGCTAAAACAGAAAGGAATGAACTCATTTGAATCAAAGATTCAAATACTAGCTCATTAAACATGGCCTTATTAGTGCATTACCTTATTCTGCTTAAACATCAAGGTAAAATTGTTTTGTCATGCATGAAACCATTACAGATGAATAGATTGAATTTTTCTGATAATTTTTCATATATAAATTATTTCATTTGTTGTTACGGTTGAATTTCTATGATTTTTAGAAGTTTGAAACATTTTCTGGAATTTCCTGAATAAAAATAAATCCAGAAAATGCATTACTGCGTCAGCATTGCGTCATGCTGACCTCAGCAGGTCAACAGACCCGGTCCAGGTCAAACCTGACCAGTGGGTCCCGCGTGTCAGTGTCATTAGTCTAACTAGTTTTTAGTTAGTCCTAATCCTACTTAATTAGCAGGCGGGTCCCATTTGTCATTGACCCATAGGGGTCAAACTGGGCCCACCCGGTGGTTAACTCGGTCAGCGGGGTTGAACCCCTGGTCGGCAGGTCAAACCCGCCGGCGACTCGACGCCGGCGAGGCCCGAGACGGTGGCGCGGCTCGGAAAACGCCCACAGGGCACGGGCGAGGCCGTTCTTGGGCTCGTTGGAGAGCTCTTGGAGGCGCGCATCTAGTGGTGGTGGAGGCCGGGCCTATGGTGGCCGGAGACAACGATGGCGAGCTCCAAGGCGGCGGCCGGAGTTCGGCCATGTGCGGGGTTTGGGCTCCGGCGTGCAAATGCGGAAACTGAGGCGCTAGCGAGGCACTACGCGATGCGGCAAGCATGTTGCGTAGCATAGGATGACCAAATGGTCGCCGGATCGACGCCGGCGACAAGTTCGAGCGGAGACGAGCTTCGGCCATGGTAGAACTATGGCCTAGAGGGTGCAAACGCGTGGGAAAGAAGAGGGGGAAAGCGGCGGAGCTCACAGGGAGGTCGATGAGCAGATCAGTGGGCTGGGGGGCGACCGGAGCGAGGCGAATCGATGAACGGCGTCCGGCGAGTACCGAGGTTGAAGACGGCCCGATGGCGGCGATGCAGGGCCTCCGGCGAAGCGTGGCTAGGTGGGGAGGGCGAGGGCATCGCGGCGGAGCTTCTGGACATGTCAGAGAGGCGAGGGGGTGGCTCTGGTGGCAACTACGGCGAACGGCGGCGAGGGTCGCGCTCGGCCATCGCGGGAGAGGGTGAGGGAGACGAGGGGGAGAGTGAGGGAGGATGAGAGGGGGACGTGGGGGTCAGCGTGGCATCCCTGGACGTCTCCAGACGTGGCAGAAGCAGGAGGTGGCCGGCGCGTGGCCGGCGCGCGGCGAGCACGCGCCCCTGCCTTCTGGCGCGAGGAGGACGACGACTGGCAAGCCAGTCGGCTGGGCCAAGCCAGGTGGGCTGGACCATCACAGGTAAGGCCCAGGTAGTTTCCCTCTCTCTCTTTTTTTCTGTTTTGTTTTACTTTTTCTATTTAACTGCAACTGTTGAGCTTTATTAAAAATACTAAAACGTTTCCAAAAATCCTGCAAATAATTGTGGGCTCTGTTTAGAATATATCCAACAGCAAACATTTATTTCCAGAATTATTTGAGCATTTAAATTATTTTATAGCATTTAAATGCCCAAACTCAAATACTTATGATTTAGTTCAATGACCTTCTGTTGACCTAGAAAATTGTGCACCAATTTTGCCAGAGGTTCTAACCCAAGACAAAGAGAGTGAACTTTTTAGAAGGGCATTTCAGGTTCATTGAAAATAATTTTAGTAAACCCTAGTTGTTTCCAGGGGAGCTGGGGGTTCTGTCTTCCCCATTTCAAATTTAGGAGGAAATTAAACATGATGCACACTCTAATGCTTGAACTAAACTAGGGTGTGACATTTTCCTCTCCCCCACTTCACCCTTGCCGTTTTATTCGCCCTCCTTTCCGTTCGCCTTTATGTCTTTCTTGGCTCATTTTCTCGCTTGGTTGAAATAGTTGGGTATTTATTCCTAAACGAAGAAGCTAATATCTATGGATCCTCATCCGCTTGCCAATCTTTTTAAGAGATCCAATTATGATGAACCAATTCCTAGTGATTTGGATGCACCAGATTATCTTTATAAGCTTTGTCCTGAAATCCGTAAATCTGAAAATTGTGATGAAGTGCTTCGCGATAGATCTTTGAATGAAAAGCATGATTGCAATGATTTTATTATAAATTCTCTTGATGTCAATTGTGCTAATAGTATGAAAAACCCTAAGCTTGGGGATGCTAGTTTTGCTATGTCTACTACTCGTTGCAATGATCATGATTGGGGTGATTCTTCTTATGATCTTGAAAATTTATTTAAACCCCATGATGAATATAAGATTGCTAATAGTGTTTGCAATAATATTGAAAGTGGGTTTGGAAGAGTGTCAACTTTAGATCCCACATATTTGGATAACATTCAATCTTATGAAATTTTTGATAAAAATGGGCTTGGAGAAATCATGACTTTAGTTAATAATAATCCCACTATTTTGGAAGAGTGTCAACTTTAGATCCCACATATTTGGATAACATTCAATCTTATGAAATTTTTGATAAAAATGGGCTTGGAGAAATCATGACTTTAGTTAATAATAATCCCACTATTTTGGAAGAGTGTCAACTTCGCATGCATGTGGATCGTGTTGTATGTTATGTGATAGCTATATTGTTGAATTTGCTTATGATCCTACATGTAATTATTATGAGAGAGGAAAATATGGTTGCAGAAATTTTCATGTTGCTAAATTACCTCTCGTTATGTTGAGATTACTATTGTTCCTTTCCGCTTCCTTGCATATGCTAGTTTTTGCTTGCTACGATAATTTGTTT
>NC_053024.1:597710949-597754260 GCF_003073215.2 Triticum urartu | reverse complement strand
CCCCCCCCCTTGGATCCTTTATATACGGAGGCAGGGGGCACCCTAGAACACACAAGTTGATCTTCGTGATCGTTCCATAGCCGTGTGCGGTGCCCCCCTCCACCATATTCCACCTCGGTCATATCGTTGTAGTGATTAGGCGAAGCCCTGCGTCGGTGGAACATCATCATCGTCACCATGCCGTTGTGCTGACGGAACTCATCCCCGAAGCTTTGCTGGATCGGAGCCCGGGGAGCGTCATCGAGCTGTACGTGTGCTAAGAACTCGGAGGTGCCGGAGTAACGGTGCTTGGATCGGTCGGATCGGGAAGAAGACGTACGACTACTTCCTCTACGTTGTGTCAACGCTTCCGTTGCGATCTACAAGGGTACGTAGATCATACTCTCCCCTCTCGTTGCTATGCATCACCATGATCTTGCGTGTGCATAGGAAAATTTTGAAATTACTGCGTTCCCCAACAGTGGCATCCGAGCCTAGGTTTTATGGTTTGATGTTATATGCACGAGTAGAACACAATTGAGTTGTGGGCGATATAAGTCATACTGCCTACCAGCATGTCATACTTTGGTTCGGCGGTATTGTTGGACGAGACGACCCGGACCGACATTACGCGTACGCTTACGCGAGACCGGTTCTCCCGACGTGCTTTGCACATAGGTGGCTTGCGGGCGACAGTCTCTCCAACTTTAGTTGAACCAAGTGTGGCTACGCCCGGTCCTTGCGAAGGTTAAAACGGAGTCAAATTGACAAACTATCGTTGTGGTTTTGATGCGTAGGTGAGATTGGTTCTTACTTAAGCCCGTAGCAGCCACGTAAAACTTGCAACAACAAAGTAGAGGACATCTAACTTGTTTTTGCAGGGCATGTTGTGATGTGATATGGCCAAGACATGATGCTAAATTTTATTGTATGAGATGATCATGTTTTGTAACCGAGTTATCGGCAACTGGCAGGAGCCATATGGTTGTCGCTTTATTGTATGCAATGCAATCGCGATGTAATGCTTTACTTTATTACTAAGCGGTAGTGATAGTCGTGGAAGCATAAGATTGGCGAGACGACAACGATGCTACGATGGAGATCAAGGTGTCGCGCCGGTGACGATGGTGATCATGATGGTGCTTCGGAGATGGAGATCACAGGCACAAGATGATGATGGCCATATCATATCACTTATATTGATTGCATGTGATGTTTATCTTTTATGCATCTTATCTTGCTTTGATTGACGGTAGCATTATAAGATGATCTCTCACTAAATTATCAAGAAGTGTTCTCCCTGAGTATGCACCGTTGCGAAAGTTCTTCGTGCTGAGACACCACGTGATGATCGGGTGTGATAGGCTCTACATTCAAATACAACGGGTGCAAAACAGTTGCACACGCGGAATACTCAGGTTATACTTGACGAGCCAAGCATATACAGATATGGCCTCGGAACACGGAGACCGAAAGGTCGAGCGTGAATCATATAGTAGATATGATCAACATAGTGATGTTCACCAATGAAACTACTCCATCTCACGTGATGATCGGACATGGTTTAGTTGATTTGGATCACGTGATCACTTAGTGGATTAGAGGGATGTCTATCTAAGTGGGAGTTCTTAAGTAATATGATTAATTGAACTTAAATTTATCATGAACTTAGTCCTGGTAGTATTTTGCAGTTTATGTTGTAGATCAATAGCTCGCGTTATTGCTTTCATATGTTTATTTTGATATGTTCCTAGAGAAAAATTGTGTTGAAAGATGTTAGTAGCAATGATGCGGATCGGATCCGTGATCTGAGGTTTATCCTCATTGCTGCACAGAGGAGTTATGTCCTTGATGCACCGCTAGGTGATAGACCTATTGCAGGAGCAGATGCTGACGTTATGAACGTTTGGCTAGCTAAATATGATGACTACTTGATAGTTTAGTGCACCATGCTTACCGGCTTAGAATCGGGACTTCAAAGACGTTTTGAACGTCATGGACCATATGAGATGTTCCATGAGTTGAAGTTAATATTTCAAGCAAATACCCGAGTTGAGAGATATGAAGTCTCCAACAAGTTCTATAGCTAAAAGATGGAGGAGAATCGCTCAACTAGTGAGCATGTGCTCAGATTGTCTGGGTACTACAATCGCTTGAATCAAGTGGGAGTTAATCTTCCAGATAAGATAGTGATTGACAGAATTCTCTAGTCACCATCACCAAGTTAGTAGAACTTCATGATGAACTATGGTATGCAAGGGATGACGAAAACGAATCCCGAGCTTTTCATGATGATGAAATCGATGAAGGTAGAAATCAAGAAAGAGCATCAAGTGTTGATGGTTGACAAGATCACTAGTTTCAAGAAAAGGGCAAAGGGAAGAAGGGGAACTTCAAGAAGAACGGCAAGCAAGTTGCTGCTCAAGTGAAGAAGCCCAAGTCTGGTCCTAATCCTAAGACTAAGTGTTTCTACTGCAAAGGGACTGGTCACTGGAAGCGGAACTACCCCAAGTGATTGGCAGATAAGAAGGATGGCAAAGTGAACATAAGTATATTTGATATACATGCTATTGATGTGTACTTTACTAGTGTTTATAGCAACCCCTTAGTATTTGATACTAGTTCAGTTGCTAAGATTAGTAACTCGAAACAGGAGTTGCAGAATAAACAGAGACTAGTTAAGGGTAAAGTGACGATGTGTGTTGGAAGTGGTTCCAAGATTGATATGATCATCATCGCACACTCCCTATACTTTCGGGATTAGTGTTGAACCTGAATAAGTGTTATTTGGTGTTTGCGTTAAGCATGAATATGATTTGATCATGTTTATTGTAAAACGGTTATTCATTTAAGTAAGAGAATAAATTGTTGTTCTGTTTACATGAATAAAACCTTATATGGTTACACACCCAATGAAAATAGTTCGTTGGATCTCGATCGTAGTGATACACATAATCATAATATTGAAACCAAAAGATGCAAAGTTAATAATGATAGTGCAACTTATTTGTAGCACTGCCGTTTAGGTCATATTGGTGTAAAGTGCATGAAGAAACTCCATGCTGATGGGATTTTGGAATCACTTGATTATGAATCACTTGATGCTTGCGAACCATGCCTCATGGGCAAGATGACTAAGACTCCGTTCTCCGGAGCGAGCAACTGACTTATTGGAAATAATACATACTGATGTATGCGGTCCGATGAGTGTTAAGGCTCACGGCAAGTATCGTTATTTTCTGAACTTCACAGATGATTTGAGCAGATATGGGTATATCTACTTGATGAAACATAAGTCTGAAACATTTGAAAAGTTCAAAGAATTTCAGAGTGAAGTGGAAAATCATCGTGACAAGAAAATAAAGTTTCTACGATCTGATCGCGGAGACAAATATTTGAGTTACGAGTTTGGTCTTCAATTAAAACAATGTGGAATAGTTTCACAAACTCATGCCACATGGAACACCACAGCATAATGGTGTGTCCGAACGTCATAACCGTACTTTATTGGATATAGTGCAATCTATGATGTCTCTTACCGATCTACCACTATTGTTTTGGGGTTATGCATTAGAGACAGCTGCATTCACGTTAAATAGGGCACCATCTAAGTCCGTTGAGACGACACAATCTGAACTGTGGTTTGGCAAGAAACCAAAGTTGTCGTTTCTTAAAGTTTGGGACTGCGATGCTTATGTGAAAAAGTTTCAACATGATAAGCTCGAACCCAAATCGGAGAAGTATGTCGTCATAGGATACCCAAAGGAGACTGTTGGGTGCACCTTCTATCACAAATCCGAAGGCAAGACTTTTGTTGCTAAATTCGGAGTTTTTTCTAGAGAAGGAGTTTCTCTCGAAAGAAGTGAGTGGGAGGAAAGTAGAACTTGATGAGGTAACTGTACCTGCTCCCTTATTGGAAAGTAGTTCATCACAGAAATCTGTTCCTGTGACTACTACACCAATTAGTGAGGAAGCTAATGATGATGATCATGTAACTTCAGATCAAGTTACTACCAAATCTCGTAGGTAAACTAGAGTGAGATCCGCACCAAAGTGGTACGGTAATCCTGTTCTGGAAGTCATGTTACTAGACCATGACGAACTTGCGAACTATGAGGAAGCGATGATGAGCCCAGATTCCGTGAAATGGTTTGAGGCCATGAAATCTGAGATATGATCCATGTATGAGAACAAAGTATGGACTTTGGTTGACTTGCCCGATGATCGGCAAGCCATAGAAAATAAATGGATCTTCAAGAGGAAGACGGACGCTGATAGTAGTGTTACTATCTACAAAGCTAGAATTGTAGCAAAAGGTTTTCGACAAGTTCAAGGTGTTGACTACGATGAGATTTTCTCACTCGTATCTATGCTTAAGTCTGTCCGAATCATGTTAGCAATTGCCGCATTTTATGAAATCTGGCAAATGGATAAACAAAACTGCATTCCTTAATGGATTTACTAAAGAAGAGTTGTATACGATGCAACTAGAAGGTTTTGTCGATCCTAAAGGTGTTAACTAAATATGCAAGCTCCAGCGATCCATCTATGGACTGGTGAAAGAATCTCGGAGTTGGAATATACGCTTTGATAAGTTGATCAAAGCATATAGTTTTATACAGACTTGCGGTGAAGCCTGTATTTACAAGAAAGTGAGTGGGAGCACTACAACATTTCTGATAAGTATATGTGAATGACATATTGTTGATCGGAAATAATGTAGAATTATTCTGCAAAGCATAAAGGAGTGTTTGAAAGGAGTTTTTCAAAGAAAGACCTCGGTGAAGCTGCTTACATATTGAGCATCAAGATCTATAGAGATAGATCAAGACGCTTGATAAGTTTTTTCAATAAGTACAAACCTTGACAAGATTTTGAAGTAGTTCAAAATGGAGCAGTCAAAGAAAGAGTTCTTGCCTATGTTACAAGGTGTGAAGTTGAGTAAGACTCAAAGCCCGACCACGACAGAAGATAGAAAGAGAATGAAATTCATTCCCTATGCCTCAGTCATAGGTTCTATAAAGTATGCCATGCTGTATACCAGATCTATTGTATGCCCTACCACTGAGTTTGGCAAGGGAGTACGATAAGTGATCTAGGAGTAGATCACTGGACAGCGGTCAAAATTATCCTTAGTGGAATAAGGATATGTTTCTCGATTATGGAAGTGAAAAAAAAGGTTCGTCGTAAAGGGTTACGCCGATGCAAGTTTTGACACTAATCTAGATGACTCTAAATCTCGGTCTAGATACATATTGAAAGTAGGAGCAATTAGCTAGAGTAGCTCCATGCAGAGCATTGTTGACATAGAAATTTGCAAAATACATGCGAATCTGAATGTGGCAGACCCATTGACTAAGATTCTCTCACAAGCAAAACATGATCACGCCTTAGTACTCCTTGGGTGTTAATCACATAGCGATGTGAACTAGATTACTGAATCTAGTAAACCCTTTGGGTGTTGGTCACATGGCAATGTGAACTATGGGTGTTAATCACATGATGATGTGAACTATCGATGTTAATCACATGGTGATGTGATCTAGATTATTGACTCTAGTGCAAGTGGGAGACTGAAGGAAATATGCCCTAGAGGCAATAATAAAGTTATTATTTATTTCCTTATTTCATGATAAATGTTTATTATTCATGCTAGAATTGTATTAACCGGAAACATAATACATGTGTGAATACATAGACAAACAGAGTGTCACTAGTATGCCTCTACTTGACTAGCTCGTTAATCAAAGATGGTTATGTTTCCTAACCATGGACAAAGAGTTGTTATTTGATTAACGGGATCACATCATTAGGTGAATGATCTGATTGACATGACCCATTCCATTATCTTAGCACCCGATCGTTTAGTATGATGCTATTGCTTTCTTCATGAACTATACATGTTCCTATAACTATGAGATTATGCAACTCCCGTTTGCCGGAGGAACACTTTGTGTGCTACCAAACGTCACAACGTAACTGGGTGATTATAAAGGAGCTCTACAGGTGTCTCCAAAGGTACATGTTGGGTTGGCGTATTTCGAGATTAGGATTTGTCACTCCGATTGTTGGAGAGGTATCTCTGGGCCCTCTCGGTAATGCACATCACTATAAGCCTTGCAAGCAATGCAAATAATGAGTTAGTTGCGGGATGATGCATTACAGAAACAAGTAAAGAGACTTGCCGGTAATGAGATTGAACTAGGTATTGAGATATCGACGATCGAATCTCGGGCAAGTAACATACCGATGACAAAGGGAACAACGTATGTTGTTATGCGGTTTGACCGATAAAGATCTTCATAGAATATGTAGGAGCCAATATGAGCATCCAGGTTCCGCTATTGGTTATTGACCGGAGACGTGTCTCGGTCATGTCTACATTGTTCTCGAACCCGTAGGGTCCGCATGCTTAAGGTTTCGATGATAGTTATATTATGAGTTTATGAGTTTTGATGTACCGAAGTTAGTTCGTAGTCCCGGATGTGATCACGGACATGACGAGGAGTCTCTAAATGGTCGAGACATAAAGATTGATATATTGGACGGCTATATTCGGACACCGGAAGTGTTCCGGGTGATTTCGGAGAAAACCGGAGAGCCGGAGGGTTACCGGAACCCCCCGGGAGAAGTAATGGGCCATATGGGCCTTAGTGGAGAGAGAGAGGGGCAGCCAAAGGTGGGCCGCGCGCCTCCTCCCCCCCTTGGTCCGAATTGGACTAGGAGAGGGGGGGGGCGGCGCCCCCCTTTCCCTCTCCCTCCCCACTTCCTTCCCCCTCCTAATAGGAGTCCTACTCCTACTAGGAGGAGGACTCCTCCTTGGCGCGCCTATAGGGCCGGCCGGCCTCCTCCCCTTGCTCCTTTATATATGGGGGCAGGGGGAACCCCTAGACACACAAGTTGATCCACGTGATCATATTCTTAGCTGTGTGCGGTGCCCCCTTCCACCATATTCCACCTCGGTCATATCATTGTAGTGCTTAGGCGAAGCCCTGCGTCGGTAGAACATCAAGATCGTCACCACGCCGTCGTGCTGACGGAACTCTTCCCCGACACTTTGCTGGATCGGAGTCCGGGGATCGTCATCGAGCTGAACGTGTGCTAGAACTCGGAGGCGCCGTACTTTCGGTGCTTGATCGGTCGGGCCGTGGAGACGTACGACTACATCAACCAAGTTAACGCTTCCGTTGTCGATCTACAAGGGTATGTAGATCACACTCTCCCCCTCTCGTTGCTATGCATCACCATGATCTTGTGTGTGCGTAGGAATTTTTTTGAAATTACTACGTTCCCCAACATCTTCATCATCCCAGCACTCTCCATGATGAAGAGGGAGTAGTTCTCCCTCAGGTTGAGGGTATGTACCAGTAGCTATGTGTTTGATCTCTCTCTCTCTCTCTCGTGTTCTTGAGGTGGTACGATCTTGATGTATCGCGAGCTTTGCTATTATAGTTGGATCTTATAATGTTTCTCCCCCTCTATTCTCTTGTGATGAATTGAGTTTTGCCTTTGAAGTTATCTCATCGGATTGTGCCGTGGAATTGTCACGGCAGATGTCCTAGCAAAAGGACTTAGTCATAGGGCCATCGCAACTAGGAAGCTTAAAGGGGTTCATCGGGAGAAAGGACACGAGAGGTTTTATACTAGTTCGGCCCCTTACGATGAAGGTAAAAGCCTACGTTTAGTTGTGTTGATATTGCTGGGGTTTCGATCACCAAGAGGCTAGTTCGTCGGCTTGGTTCTCGATCTCTTGTTTCTTGTCCTAAGCTACCACCGGGTCCTCCCCTTATATACACGGGTTGACGCCTGGCGGCCTATAGAGTCCCGGCCGGCTCATAAAGCATGTCCGGCTCGGTGACTTCTTTTACATGCCTTTCCTCACAAGTCTTTCCTTACATACGACGGTTTACAATATTAGGCCTTAAGCCGCCTCTAGGCCTTTAGGCCTTCTATAAGATTTAACAAACTATCGCCTTGAATGTTTACTCGGATTCCTTTGTGACCCGCCATTGGAGCTAACCCGGCCCCTCCTGGGCGGGTCGTAATTGATAGCTATATCCCCAACATTAGGCCCGAGGTTGACTTTGAACTTTGTTCTTTGTCAATCTCCAACACTTAAACAAAAATCCATCTTCCTTTCCTCGCAGAAGTTTCTGTAACCCGCCATGACGTCATCTCTGGAAAACACGAAAAACTTTTATGACACCATCTCTCAATGGATCTTCATCTTTAATGCCTTTTGAGAATCGAGGCGTCCATTTAGTTAGATAACCATTATTCGGGTCTTCCTTGATTTTTGTGCCTGCCTGTTCGCTTACTCCCTTATAAATACAATAGGCATGCCCCGGTCTTCCTCATTCTTCTCTATCCTTCTTCTTCCTTCTCTCGCAATCTCCGTTGCTGCTCGAGCTCGCCGCCGTCGCAGAGCACCTCGTCGTCGTTGACCTTGGCCGCTGCATCAACCAGAATCAGTTCAGAGAACGGCGGCGATCCTTCGCGGAGGATCCGTGGCTGTAAGTCTTCGTCCCCCTGTTCCTCAAATCCACATTTAGGACTTCTAGGTTTTTCGCATGTTCTTCGCAGTTCATCGTGGCTTCTTCGTAGTTCTTCCACTGCCTCCTCTTCTTGATCCAAAAAGAAATCTATGCTTTGTGCGGTAGCTGTTTGATGCCTACTCCTGACGCTAGTAGATCCCTTTTTCTGGTACAAAGGCCACATTAGGACTGATGAACTCATCTGTGCTATATTTTTAGGTCTAGAATTTTTTTTCATTTTGAATGGCCATTTGATCCATAATAATATCCAGAAATTAAGAAACCTATTTGTCTCGACACTTAACCAATCCTGTTGTTGGTATTTCTCAAATGTCTGTAGTCATGGCGGCTTATTGTGTCAGCTTACTTTTCCTTATATGACATTAGCCCTTACTTAAGCCGTCATTACTCCCCTGTATCATCCTCATTTACTTTCACCATTGTCATTGAATTAAGCCGGTATGCTGCTTTCTTTTCAGTTCGTCTTTTAAACATCATGCCGTCCAAAGCACCGACTGTCTGCAACTGGGTTCCCTCAACAGTCACTGAGGACAATCTGAAGGAATTCTTTACCATAGGCTTTTTGCCAGGGAAGAATGTTATGTCCTACCGTGCGCCTGACCCGGAGGAGGAATGACCCAATCCAAAAGATGGTGAAGTTATTGTCTTTTCTGATCACATGAACCGTGGCTTTTCCCCACCCGGCTCAAAGTTCTTCAGAGATGTCCTCCATTTTTTCAAACTCCACCCTCAAGACATCAGGCCTAACTCCATATCCAATATCTGCAACTTCCAAGTTCTCTGCGAGGTGTACCTTCAAGAAGAACCGACTGTGGAACTCTTTAGAGAGTATTTTTATCTGAACCGCCAGAATGAGTGCACCAATGGCCCTAGCCTGGAACTTGAGGTATCTCAATTCAGCGTCGACAAAGCGCCATCTTCCCCCTAATAGTATTGCCGAGTCATCCCAAGTACTAGAATCAGACTTGGTTCTATTGTCAAGACACTTCACCAGCAAATGAGCATCCACTGCCGGGTTATCACGCAGAGCGTCTTGACTCCAAATTTGCACTCCCTGACAAGCTCACTACCGCCGAACGCAAGAAGCTGATACCATCCATTAAAAGGATTAACGCTTTATTGGGGAACGGCTTAACCGGAGTTGACTTAACCCGTTGCTGGGTTGCGTGGCGGGTCATCGCTCTAAGCCGCCGATCCAAACTGATGTACGAATATGGTGGAGGCCCGGATGACTCTCTTCATCACAGCTCTGTTCAATTAACGGAAGAAGATATTGTTTCAATGTCAACTCTTCTGGTGAACGGTAAATACGAAGACTGCAGTAAAGTCGGGTTAAACCCTTTCTGCAAGCTTAACCCGGTGCCAGAGGTAAAGAACCTCTGCTCTCTTCCTCTTTGCATTCTCCTCAGCTGTTTTAGATACTTGCATGACCTTTCATCTTGCTTGTTTGTTTATAGGACAAATCCGATTTCTGGAAAGCCAAGTACGATCACGAAGCCGCTAAGAAAGCCAGAGCCGCTGCCATAACCGCCAAGAAAACGACCCAGAGATCTAAGAAGAAGAAGAAAAGCACTGCTGAAGATCTGTTGAAGCTTGATGATGATACTTCTGAGTCGGAGGTAGCCCTTGACTCCCTTGGCCAGCTTTTTAACAATCTTATTGTTGGGGAACGCAGTAATTTCAAAATTTTCCTACGCACACGCAAGATCATGGTGATGCATAGCAACGAGAGGGGAGAGTATGATCTACGTACCCTTGTAGATCACAACGGAAGCGTTGACACAACGTAGAGGAAGTAGTCGTACGTCTTCTTCCCGATCCGACCGATCCAAGCACCGTTACTCCGGCACCTCCGAGTTCTTAGCACACGTACAGCTCGATGACGCTCCCCGGGCTCCGATCCAGCAAAGCTTCGGGGATGAGTTTCGTCAGCACAACGGCGTGGTGATGATGATGATGTTCCACCGACGCAGGGCTTCGCCTAAGCACTACAATGATATGACCGAGGTGGAATATGGTGGAGGGGGGCACCGCACACGGCTAAGGAACGATCACGAAGATCAACTTGTGTGTTCTAGGGTGCCCCCTGCCTCCGTATATAAAGGAACCAAGGGGGGGTGCGGCCGGCCTAGAGGAGGCGCGCAGGAGGAGTCCTACTCCTACCAGGAGTAGGACTCCCCTCCCGTTCCTTGTCCAACTAGGAGAGGTGGATGGAGAGAAGGAAAGGGGGGGCGCCGCCCCTCCCTCCTTGTCCAATTCGGACTAGGGGGAGAGGGGGCGCGCGGCCTGCCCTGGCAGCCCCTTCCTCTTCTCCACATTAGGCCCATAAGGCCCATTAACCCACCGGGGGGTTCCGGTAACCCCCCGGTGCTCCGGTTTTATCCGAAACTTCCCCGGAACCCTTCCGGTGTCCGAATATAGTCGTCCAATATATCAATCTTTATGTCTCGACCATTTCGAGACTCCTCGTCATGTCCGTGATCATATCCGGGACTCTGAACTAACTTCGGTACATCAAAATGCATAAACTCATAATAACTGTCATCGTAACGTTAAGCATGCGGACCCTACGGTTCGAGAACAATGTAGACATGACTGAGACAAATCTCCGGTCAATAACCAATAGCGGGACCTGGATGCCCATATTGGCTCCTACATATTCTACGAAGATCTTTATCGGTCAGACCGCATAACAACATACGTTGTTCCCTTTGTCATCGGTATGTTACTTACCCGAGATTCGATCGTCGGTATCCAATACCTAGTTCAATCTCGTTACCGGCAAGTCTCTTTACTCGTTCCGTAATACATCATCCCGCAACTAACTCATTAGTTGCAATGCTTGCAAGGCTTAAGTGATGTGCATTACCGAGAGGGCCCAGAGATACCTCTCCGACAATCGGAGTGACAAATCCTAATCTCGAAATACGCCAACCCAACATGTACCTTTGGAGACACCTGTAGAGCTCCTTTATAATCACCCAGTTACGTTGTGACGTTTGGTAGCACACAAAGTGTTCCTCCGGCAAACGGGAGTTGCATAATCTCATAGTTATAGGAACATGTATAGTTCATGAAGAAAGCAATAGCATCATACTAAACGATCGGGTGCTAAGATAATGGAATGGGTCATGTCAATCAGATCATTCACCTAATGATGTGATCCCGTTAATCAAATAACAACTCTTTGTCCATGGTTAGGAAACATAACCATCTTTGATTAACGAGCTAGTCAAGTAGAGGCATACTAGTGACACTCTGTTTGTCTATGTATTCACACATGTATTATGTTTCCGGTTAATACAATTCTAGCATGAATAATAAACATTTATCATGAAATAAGGAAATAAATAATAACTTTATTATTGCCTCTAGGGCATATTTCCTTCACTTATTAACACTAATCATTGCTAGGACGACACGGGGGCCAGTCAGGCCGTGGAAGAAGAGGTAACTATTTCCTCTGACTCAGCCCATTTGCCAAGACAGAAACTTCGTAACCCGGAAAGTAAGGTTTTCACACCCTTTGGCTTATTTGGACCCTCATTTTCTTTTGAAAAAACAGCAACATGAGAGCCGCCGTCAGGCCCGGAACGTCGATGAACCGCCTGCTGTTCTTCAACAAACTCCTCAAAAGCGCCAGAATGATGTTTATTCCTTCACTTTTTACTTTCCATTAATGGATCTTCTCCCTTGTATTATTAACTTTATTTTATCTTTGTAGGAGGTGTCCCGCTCTTCTGGCGACTCATCTCAAACTCAATTCCCGGCCTTTAAGACTGCCCCTGGGTAAGGAAGAAATCATCTTTCCTCCGTGTCTTTCAAACTGCTTTTTTATACCGACTGTTTCATAATATCTTTCTTAGTGGCCAAGCCAAGTCCAAGAAGGCCAAGGTGACTAGGCCATCAGAAGACCCGCCAGTTCTTGCACCTGAACCGGCCATGCCACCTTCTCCCCCTTAGACGGAAGCACCAGAAGACCCGGCTGTCAATACTCAATCAGATCCTCCTGAGCCGTCAGATGACGATACCATCATTAATCCTTCTGCTACCGAACCATCTAGCTCAGCCAACCCGCCATCGCTGTCTGCCCAGGATGTTCTGATCACTGGAAGCCACTTTGTTGAGCCGGGAAATCCCACCGTGTTGGCTCGTCACATGGCTAAACAAGAGGCTTTGGAGAGACAAAAAGTGTGTTTTGACATTTCTCATTATGGCCATCTGAACGCCAACGACATATTGTCCGGCTATCTGAGCCACGTGCACTCTAGCGTGACTCAGAAATCAAAATGGTCAAGCAGTTGCAGCTGAAGTATGAGGTATGCTCTTCTGGCTTACTTATATTCTGCCAGCCCCCAAGTCTTTCGATTATGATAAAACCTTGAATGATCTATAGACTTATGATATAGGCTAAAGCTTTACCTTTAGATATTTCTGGAGTCCAATAAAATAGAATAAACTTCACCGGTAGTCCCCAAGGGCCGGTTCACTTGACCATAAATGAGCCGGTACTTTGAATTTCATAACTGTCTTGTACCGAACTCAAAAAATATTGTAGTCCGGCTTACTTTAAGATACTTGCTGAATATCATACATTAGCCCCCAAGTGCCAAGCGTTGTTACTTTGTAAAGTACTTGGGACTTGAAGTATAGTAGAGTCATAAAAATTTGTTTTGGCATACATTAGCCCCCAAGTGTCAAGTGGTTTTGCAGTGCAAAGTAATTGAGACTTGAATCTTGACTCTTGGACTTTAATGGAAACCTTGACACACCTGTGTATGTTTTGTAGAATGCCTTATCTGAACTGATCTCGCAATTAACTGATGCGAAGACCCGACTGGCGGATCAGGAGGCAGAAATCAAGTCTGCTGACTCCAAACTGCAATTAAGTCCTGCTGAGACAGAGACATTGAGAAACGGCTTGACCGCCAAGAAGAAAACCTGGGCTGAAGAGAAAACGCTGCTGACACAACGCATCAAAAAAGCTGAAGCAGCTCTTGAAGAGGTTACTACGGAGCTGACCGGATTAAAAGACCGGGTGTCGCAGATGGTTTCCGCCATCTTTGGTATGTCATCTGTATTGATCTTTTGTACCCGCTGCTGACCCGGAATATAAACCGCTAGCTGACCCTTTGTGTACAAAATATGTGCAGGCCCGCGAAGCAAGAATCTGAGCCAAGACAACGTGACTAAACTGAAAGCGGTCTATACCTTAGTGGAGCAGTTGTACATTGGCGCACAATGGGCACTTGCCACTATCTCTCCTGCCAATCAAGGACCCAACCGGCTCAGTGATGTCTTAAAAAAGTTGTCAATCTTACCCGCCCGGTTCCAAGAAGTCAAGCAATCCTGTGCCAGAGCTGGAGCTTTGACTGCCCTAAGCCGCTCCAAGGCTTGGGTGCCAGATCTAGACCCGGCGGATGTAGCCAGAGGGTACCCCACGGTAAAGGAAGACGGGTCTCTGTTTGAACAGGATGACTGCGTTGCTTGCGTGAGGGAGGTGCAACCTCAGGCCACCATTCTCGGAGATGAAACAAACATCGATAAATACCAGCCGGGTTTTGATTTGGATAATAAGAAGATGGCGACTCCCTCCTACAAGGTGACCGACCTTATCCCGCCGGTTCGTCAACATACATTTGCTCCGGATGTTGATCCAGCCGGCTTGATTGATGAAGAATCAGAATTCATCGCCGTGAACGGCTTCGACTGGTCCAACTCCAGCTTCCAATTAACAGAAGGAAGTGAACCGGCAAGGGAGGAGTGAGAACCATCTGTGTGGGCTTTTGAATAGCCTTGTAATAGACTTAGCTTTGAAAACAGCTGCATATTTTGCTTATGCCATCGCGCACAAGATGCCGTGTGTGACTCTTTGCTTCTTGATGTCAATATATGCGTCACATTCATGGTTATATTTGCGATATTTCAGCTCTGTTCCTGTAGCAAAAAGAAGAACTTGCTTGGCGGCTTAACACCGAACGGGTCAGAACACCCGGTGTATACCCAATACGTTATCATAGTAGATGAAATAGAAAAACAGATGCGAAAAATAACCAAGGTGGAAACAAACCATGATTAATATAAAAAGCAACTGTTCTTAAATAACAATCATAACTGTATTTTTTACCTCTAGACCATCGGCTTATGCGATCCGGGTGATGAGGTTGATGAATAAGTCTTTGTGAGAAGTCAATGCTTCGGTACGACTGATGACTGTAATGCCTTGGCGGCTTATTGTCAAGTAGTTAAGCCGGTGAAAAGACCATGCTGACTTGTTTAAAATTGAGACAATAAAAGACCAATAAGACAAATAAAACAAATAACAATTGGTAACCGATATAAATTAACCTTGTAGTTAAAGGCTGGGGGTTTCTGATTCGAATACGATCAGTAAACCGGACCAAAGGGGTTAAGCTAAGATTCGAATACGACCATATAGCCCCCAGTGGCTTTGGCATTGCGCCGATCAAGAGGGTACCGACAGCTATGTTCTCTTTGGTTCGAATACGACCTATGTTTGAACAGGAAGCCCCCAAATGACCTTAAGAGGTTTTTAACGACCCTGATTCGAATACGATCCAAGTCAGACCCAAAAGGGGTTAAGCTATGATTTGGATACGATCAAGAAGCCCCCTAGTGAGTTTGGCTTTGAGCCGATCAAGAGGGTTACGACAGCTATGTTCTCTTTGGTTTGAATATGACCTATGTTTGAACAGGAAGCCCCCAAGTGACCATGATAGTTTACAGCTAGATTCAAATACGATCATAAGCCGGACGAAAAGGGTTAGACTTGACTCAGATATGATCAGCTCCTTAATAGTCATATTAAATAAAAAATAGTAAAGATATGTAATCTTTGAAAGGGAAAAAGACCGAGGTCCTGCTTTATTACTTATCATAGTATATACAACGTCAAAGTATGTACATGATGAGAGCCGGTGGCTCAGGTGTAGTATGGCCGAAGTTGAGCAATGTTCCATGGCCAGCGGGTCTCCTCCTCTGACTTACGTGAGTCTTTGTGCTCTTGAACGTCAATGAGGTAATATGACCCGTTGTTTAAGTTCTTGCTAACCACAAAGGGTCCTTCCCAAGGTGGGGATAGCTTGTGTGCATCTGACAGATCCTGGATGAGCCGGAGCACCAAGTCACCTTCTTGAAAAGTCCTGGACTTAACCCGACGGCTGTGATAACGGCATAGGTCCTGTTGATAAATTGCTGATCTAGCTGTTGCTAAATCTCTTTCCTCATCTAACAAGTCAAGTGCATCCTGTCTGGCTTGCTCGTTGTTTGCCTCAACATAAGCCGCCACACGGGGCGAGTCATGACGGATGTCACTAGGCAACACCGCTTTCGCTCCATAAACCATGAAGAAAGGTGTATAACCTGTAGACCTGTTAGGAGTGGTGTTGATACTCCACAACACCGAGGGTAACTCCTCTACCCAACGACCCGGCGTTCGCTGCAAGGGAACCATAAGCCGGGGCTTGAGACCTTTTAAGATTTCCTGATTTGCTCTTTCAGCTTGATCATTGGATTGACAATGAGCTACAGAAGAAACATCAAGCCAGATATGCTCACGTTGACAAAACTCCTCCATAGCCCCTTGAGATAGATTTGTGCCATTGTCAATGATAATGCTGTGTGGAAAACCAAAACGAAAAATCACCTTTTTCATGAACTGAACCGCCGTGGCCGCATCACACTTACTCACTGGCTCTGCCTCAACCCACTTTGTGAATTTGTCAACTGCCACTAAAAGATGTGTCTTTTTATCCTTAGACCTTTTAAAAGGTCCAACCATGTCAAGCCCCCAGACTGCAAATGGCCAGGTGATTGGAATCATCCGCAACTCTTGAGCCGGCACATGTGCTCACCGTGCGAATTTTTGACATCCATCACACCTACTGACCAGATCTTCTGTATCAGCATGAGCCGTTAACCAGTAAAAACCATGACAAAAAGCTTTGGCCACAAGAGATTTTGACCTGGCATGATGACCACAATCGCCTTCATGGATCTCACGAAGTATTTCTTGGCCTTCTTCAGGAGAAACACACTGCTGAAACGCTCCGGAGACGCTGCGATGGTATAATTCTCTGTCAGAAATCGTCATTGACTTAGACCGCCGGGTTATTTGTCGGGCCAGGGTCTTGTCTGCTGGCAACTCGCCCCGGGTCATGTAAGCTAAGAACGGCAATGTCCAATCTAGAATGACGTGAAGAGCTGCCACCAATTGTGCCTCCGGGTCAGGAACGGCTAGATCTTCTTCTATAGGTAACTTAACAGACGGGTTATGCAAAACATCCAAAAAGGTGTTAGGTGGCACCGGCTTACGCTGAGATCCCAACCGGCTTAAAGCATCAACCACTTCGTTCTTCCTACGGTCAATGTGTTCCACCTGATAACCTTTAAAATGTCCTGCAATAGCATCGACTTCACGGTGATAAGCCGCCATGAGAGGGTCCTTTGAATCCCACTTGCCTGACACCTGTTGAGCCACCAGATCTGAATCGCCAAGACACCGGACCCGGCTCAGGCTCATCTCTTTGGCCACTCGAAGACCATGGAGCAAGGCTTCATACTCTGCTGCGTTACTAGTACAGGGAAACATCAGTCGCAGCACATAACAAAATTTGTCACCTCGAGGGGAAGTTAAAACAACTCCAGCCCCCGAGCCTTCCAATTGTCTGGACCCATCAAAGTGAATCATCCAATACGTGTTATTTGGTTTCTCTTTTGGCATCTGCAGTTCTGTCCAATCATTAATAAAGTCAACCAGCACTTGAGATTTGATCGCAGTACGTGGTACATACTTCAACCCATGAGACCCAAGCTCAATGGCCCACTTGGTGACTCATCCAGTGGCTTCTCTATTTTGAATGATGTCTGCCAACGGAGCAGAGCTAACCACAGTGATTGGATGGCCTTGAAAGTAATGCTTGAGCTTCTGGCTCGCCATGAATACCCCATATACGAGTTTCTGCCAATGTGGATATCTTTGTTTAGACTCAATCAACACTTCACTGACGTAGTAAACCGGCCGTTGGACCGGATGTTCCTTGCCAGCCTCCTTGCGTTCCACCACAATCGCCACACTAACAGCTCGGGAGTTAGTGGCTACATATAACAACTTTCTCAACCGGAGCAGCAAGAACCGGTGGCTCAGCAAGTTGTTTCTTCAGATCCTCAAAAGCAGAGTTTGCAGCATCGCTCCAAACGAAATCATCCGTCTTTTTCATCATCTGATACAAAGGCATTGCCTTCTCCCCTAACCGGCTTATGAACCGGCTCAAAGTAGCGACACGACCCGCCAGCCGTTGAACGTCATTGATGCATACCGGTTTGGACAGGGAAGTGATTGCCTTAATTTTCTCCGGGTTAGCTTCAATACCTCTGTTAGACACCAAAAAACCCAAGAGTTTGCCAGCGGGAACTCCAAAAACACACTTAGCCGGGTTAAGCATCATCTTGTAGACTCGGAGGTTATCAAAGGTCTCCTTCAGATCTGTTACTAAGGTTTCCTCTTTTCTGGACTTCACCACGATATCATCTACATAAGCATGAACATTGCGCCCAATCTGATTGTGAAGACAATTCTGCATACACCGTTGATAAGTCGCCTGGGCACTCTTAAGCCCAAAAGGCATAGACACATAGCAGAAGGCTCCAAACGGAGTAATGAAGGATGTCTTCTCCTGGTCCTTAACTGCCATTTTGATCTGATGATAACCTGAATAAGCATCCAGAAAACTCAAACGTGCGCAACCGCCGTAGCATCAATGATCTGATCAATACGAGGGAGGGCAAAAGGGTCAGCTGGACAAGCCTTGTTTAAATCGGTTAATCCATACACATACGCCAGGTGCCGTTCTTTTTTAGTACAAGCACCAGGTTGGCCAACCACTCTGGGTGAAAGACTTCCACAATGAACCCGGCCGCCAAGAGCCGGGCCACCTCTTCTCCAATGGCTTTACGCCTTTCCTCGTTGAACCGTCGAAGAAATAGTCTGACCGGCTTAAACTTTGGATCAATATTGAGAGTGTGCTCAGCGAGTTCTCTCAGGACACCTGACATGTCAGAAGGTTTCCATGCAAAGATGTCCCGGTTCTCATGGATGAACTCGATGAGCGCGCTTTCCTATTTTGGATCCAAATTGGCACTGATGATGAACTGCTTGGATGAGTCGCCGGGCACAAAATCAACCGTCTTGGTGTCATCAGCTGACTTGAATTTCAACACCGGTTCATGCTCTGTTGTTGGCTTCTTTAAAGATGTCATGTCTGCCGGGTCAACATTATCTTTATAAAACTTTAGCTTCTCTGTTGCACAAACAGACTCAGCATATGCAACATCTCCTTCTTCACACTCCAGGGCTATTTTCCGGCTTCCATGTACTGTAATGGTGCCCTTATAACCCGGCATCTTGAGCTGCATATACCCATAACACAGCCGAGCCATGAACTTAGCATAAGCCATCCATCCAAACAAAGCATGATATGGGCTTTTGATCTTAACCACCTCAAAGGTTAATTTCTCCGCTCTGGAATCATATTCATCCTAAAAGGCTACTTCCAGTTCAATCTTATCAACTGGGTATGCCGATTTGCCAGGTACCACACCGTGAAAAACAGTGTTGGATTGCTTAAGACTCTTATCAGTCAACCCCATCCGACAAAACGTCTCATAGTAGAGGATGTTGATGCTACTGCCTCCATCCATGAGCACTTTAGTGAATTTATATCCACCAACCTGAGGCGCTACTACCAAGGCCAAGTGACCCGGATTATCAACCCGGGGAGGATGATCCTCTCTACTCCACACAACAGGCTGTTTTGACCACCGTAAGTAACGCGGAATCGCCAGCTCAACAGCATTAACAGCCCTCTTGTGAAGCTTCTGGTCCCTCTTGCACAAGCGGTGGTAAATACATGATATTGTCCACTATTCAACTATTTTTGGTTGCTCTGATATCCGGACTGCTGCTGATTACCTTGGCCGAGTTGTGGATTATAACCTCCCTGGTTACCCGCATGTCCCTGACCGTGAAAGCCTCCTCCACCTGAACCGGCGCCCGGGCCATGAAAGCTGCATCCACCTGAACCGGCGCCAGGACCGTGACTTCCATCGAATGTATTTGAATTTTTAAATGCCCTCATGATTGTACATTCCTTCCACAGATGGGTGGCTGGCTTCTCCCGGGTGACGTGTCTTGGACAAGGTTCATTCAATAGTTGCTCAAGGGTGGGACCTGACCTGCCTGACCGAGGGGGTTGCCTGCCCTTACGTCGTTGATTGTTGCCCTGTGCATTGGTGTTAGCCACAAATTCCTCAGCCTTACATTTATTACCTCCTTGATTTGCCGGGTTATGCTGGTGACCCTTGTGGTTGTCGTTCTTCTTTCCCTTCCCTGTCTTTTCTTCATCAGACACAGGGTCCTTGGTACTATCAGAATCAGCATACTTGACGAGAACCGCCATCAACTGGCCCATGTCATTACAGTCACGTTTAAGCCACCCCAGCTTCTGCTTCAGAGGTTCAAAACGGCAATTTTTCTCCAACATTAAGACTGCCGAGCCGGCATCCATCTTATCAGATGAATGAATTATCTCCTTGACCTGGCGCACCCAATGGGTTGTGGACTCACCCTCCTCTTGTTTACAATTAGTCAGGTCCACGATTGACATAGGTTGTTTGCATGTGTCCTTGAAGTTCTGAATGAACCGGGCTTTTAACTCCGCCCATGAGTCGATGGAATTGGGGGGCAACCCTTTTAGCCAAGTATGAGCCGTTCCATCCAACATCATAGTGAAATACTTAGCCATTGCCACGTCGCTGACCTCCAATAGCTCCATAGCCATCTCATAACTCTCAATCCAGGCCCCAGGATGCAAATCGGCCGTGTAATTAGGCACCTTACGAGGCCCCTTGAAGTCATTTGGCAAACGCTCATTACGTATGGCCAGCACCAGGCAAGGGTCACCTCCGGTTCTCGTGGCCACTCCTGCCTCAACCGAGGTTGCTGGATAAGCCGGAAAAGTCTGATGAGCCGCCTGCTCCGCTGCCAATTGAACCGCTCGTTCAGCCTCTTGTCGGATCCTCTCCTGATCCGCTAAGTTAAGGGCTCCAGCCTGTACCGGCTCATGCATGTTGATGACCCACAAATATAGGGGATCTATCATAGTCCTTTCGATAAGTAAGAGTGTCGAACCCAACGAGGAGCAGAAGGAAATAATAAGCGGTTTCCAGCAAGGTATTCTCTGCAAGTACTGAAATAAGTGGTAACAGATAGTTTTGTGATAAGATAATTTGTAACGAGCAACAAGTAACAAAAGTAAATAAGGTGCAGCAAGGTGGCCCAATCCTTTTGTAGCAAAGGACAAGCCTGGACAAACTCTTATATGATGTAAAGTGCTCTCGAGGACACATGGGAATATCGTCAAGCTATTTTTCATCACGCTCATATGATTCGCGTTCGGTACTTTGATAATTTGGTATGTGGGTGGACCGGTGCTTGGGTACTGTCCTTACTTGGACAAGAATCCCACTTATAATTAACCTCTATTGCAAGCATCCGCAACTACAACAAAAGTATTAAGGTAAACCTAACCATAGCATGAAACATATGGATCCAAATCAGCCCCTTACGAAGCAACGCATAAACTATGGTTTAAGCTTCTGTCACTCTAGCAACCCATCATCTACTTATTACTTCCCAATGCCTTCCTCTAGGCCCAATTAATGGTGAAGTGTCATGTAGTCGACGTTCACATAACACCACTAGAGGAGAGACAACATACATCTCATCAAAATATCGAACGAATACCAAATTCACATGACTACTAATAGCAAGACTTCTCCCATGTCCTCAGGAACAAAAGTAACTACTCACAAAGCATAAACATGTTCATAATCAAAGGGGTATTAATATGCATATAGGATCTGAACATATGATCTTCCACCAATTAAACCAACTAGCATCAACTACAAGGAGTAATTAACACTACTAGCAACCTACTAGCACCAATCCCGGACTTGGAGACAAGAATTGGATACAAGAGATGAACTAGGGTTTTGAGATGAGATGGTATTGATGAAGATGTTGATGGAGGTTGCCCTCTCCCGATGAGAGGAGCGTTGGTGATGGCGATGGCGATGATTTCCCCCTCCGGGAGGGAAGTTTCCCCGGCAGAACAGCTCCGCTAGAGCCCTAGATTGGTTCTGCCAAGGTTCCGCCTCGTGGCGGCGGAGTTTCGTCCGAGAAGAAGGCTTTTGATTTTTTTCCCATCGAAATACTCCATATAGCAGAAGATGGCCGCCGGAGGGCCACCAGGGGGCCCACGAGGTAGGGGGCGCGCCCAGGGGGTAGGGCGCGCCCCCACCCTCGTGGGCAGGGTGTGCCCCCCTGGTGAAGTTCTTGCTCTCAGTATTTTTTATATATTTGGAAAACATCTTCCGTGAAGTTTCAGGACTTTTGGAGTTGTGCAGAATAGGTCTCTAATATTTGCTCCTTTTCCAGCCCAGAATCCCAGCTGCCGGCATTCTCCCTCTTTAAGTAAACCTGGTAAAATAAGAGAGAATAGGCATAAGTATTGTGACATAATGTGTAATAACAGCCCATAATGCAATAAATATTGATAGAAAAGCATGATGCAAAATGGACATATCAACTCCCCTAGGCTTAGACCTCGCTTGTCCTCAAGTGAACAGCCGAAATCGAAAAATATGTCCTAATGTTTAGAGATAGAGGTGTCGATAAAAATAAAATACGGACATGAGGGCATCATGATCATTCTTAGAACAGCAACTCATATAATTCTTTGTCATATAATCTCTAATTCTAGAGTAATAATTCAATCACAATATCAAGTATGAATTGTAAACTTCATTGAAAACTAACAAACTACAATCTCAGTCATTGAAGCAATTGCAATTTATCATAACATAGGAAAGAGTCAATGTATAAGAGTTTTTCAGCAAGTCCACATACTCAACTATCATATAATCTTTCACAATTGCTGACACTCACGCAATACTTATGGGTATGGAGTTTTAATCGAACACAGAGAAAGATAGGGGCTTATAGTTTTGCCTCCCAACATTTTACCTCAAGGGTAATGTCAACAATAATAGTTCATGAAAATTCACATCCAATTAGCCATATATACCAGGATCTTTCCAACATATTGTGCTTGCCAAAGGATAAAATGTAAAAAGGAAGGGTGAAGATCACCATGACTCTTATGCAATGTAGGAGATAAAAGTAAAAGATAGGCCCTTCGCAGAGGGAAGCAGAGGTTGCCATGCGCTTTTATGGTTGGATGCACAAAATCTTAATGCGAAAGAACGTCACTTTATATTGCCACTTGTGATATGGACCTTTATTATGCAGTCTGTCGCTTTTATTACTCCCATGTCACATGATCGTATAAAGCTTATTTCCTCCACACCAATCAATCATACATATTTAGAGAGCAATTTTTATTGCTTGCACCGATGACAACTTACTTGATGGATCTTACTCAATCCATAGGTAGATATGGTGGACTCTTATGGCAAGACTGGTTTAAGGGTATTTGGAAGCACAAGTAGTATCTCTACTTGGTGCAATGAATTTGGCTAGCATGAGGGGGAAAAGCAAGCTCATCATGTTGGAAGATCCAAGACAATATAATTTATCTCAGATGTAAGAAAACATAACCCATTACGTTGTCTTCCTTGTCCAATGTCAACTCTTTAGCATGTCATATTTTAATGAGTGCTCACAATCATAAAAGATATCCAAGATAGTATATTTATATGTGAAGACCTCTCTTTCTTTATTACTTCCTATTAATTGCAATGATGACCAAAACTGTGTTTGTCAACCCTCAACAACTTTTATTCATCATACTCTTTCTATGTGAGCTCATTACTCTCCATAATACTCACATGATCTCTTTGTTTCTTTTTATTTCTTTCTCTTTTCTTTTATTCCCTTAGGATCATGGCAAAATAATCAAGCCCTTGACTCAACACTAATCTTTATTATGTAGCTCACGGACTCGATTACATAGGAGGATAATAAAGCAAAACTCACGACTAAATCATACTAAGAACTTTTATTCTACTAGATCAAGATATTACCAAAAGGATCGAACTAAGAAAATGGTAAAGATAAAAGTGATGGTGATACGATACCGGGGCACTCCCCCAAGCTTGGCAGTTTCCAAGTGGAGTGCCCATACCCATGTGATTATGTCTCCTTTGTTGGTGAAGAAGGTGAGGATGTTGATGATTGATAGTCGCACATTGAGCGTAGGAGGTCTTCTAACTTGCGGATAATGCCCTTGAGTGCGATGATGTGCTCCTTCAACAAAATATTTTCACGTGTGAGATACTTATTTTGTATACAAGCTAACTCAATCATCTTGAAAGCGTCGATTTCTGTTGGGGTAAGAAGGTTGTGATCCAGTTGAAGGGTGTCTTCTGTTGCCGGAACTTGGTCCTCCATGGCCTTCTTGATCCCTTCAGCCTTGTTGATCTCCATGGGTTCTTCTCTCTTAAGATCTATCTTCATTAGCCAAGCATCGTTGCCCTCATGGTTGGAGGAGGAGGGAGATGACATAGTGCCTGGCTCTGACAACCCTGACAGAAAACAGCTTGAAACAAAGACAGGAGATTTTTGCGTGATACGGGAGTCAAAACCCCCGGGAGATTATATAATGAATTTTGACCGACCAAAATACGTGTCGTGTACGAAAACGGAGTCCGGAGAGCACACGAGGTGCCCACGAGGTAGGGGGTGCACCCAGTAGGGTAGGGCGCACCCTCCACCCTCGTGGAGGCCTCGTGTCCTTCCCGGACTGCTTCTTATTTTTCTATTTTTCTAAATATTCCAAAATAGAGAAATTTTGCCTTAAAAACTGTTTTGGAGTCGGTTTACTTACCGTACCACATACCTATTCCTTTTCAGAGTCTGAAACGTTCCAGAAAGTGTCCCTTGTGTATTCCTCCAAGGTTACGGTTTCAATAACATTAGTTTCAACATTTATGGGACTACCTGAGATATAATGTTTGATTCTTTGACCGTTCACCACCTTCGAAGTTGTTGATTTTTATGGCACCGGAACGGTAGACCTCCTCGATAATGTAAGGACCTTCCCATTTAGAGAGAAGTTTTCCTGCAAAAAATCTTAAACTAGAGTTGTATAACAATACATAATCACCTACATTAAACTCACGCTTTTGTATCCTTTTGTCATGCCATCTTTTAACTTTTTCTTTAAACAACTTGGCATTTTCGTAGGCTTGGGTTCTCCATTCATCAAGTGAGCTAATATCAAATAACCTCTTCTCACCGGCAAGTTTAAAATCATAATTAAGTTCTTTAATAGCCCAATAAGCCTTGTGTTCTAGTTCGAGAGGTAAGTGACATGCTTTTCCATAGACCATTTTATACGGAGACATACCCATAGAATTTTTATATGCAGTTCTATAGGCCCATAATGCATCATCTAGTTTCTTGGACCAATTCTTTCTAGACCTATTAACAGTCTTTTGCAAAATTAATTTAAGTTCTCTATTACTCAATTCTACTTGACCACTAGATTGAGGGTGATAAGGAGATGCAATTCTATGATTAACATCATATTTAGCAAGCATTTTACAGAAAGCACCATGAATAAAATGTGAACCACCATCAGTCATTAAATATCCAGGGACTCCAAATCTTCGAAAAATAACTTCTTTAAGCAATTTAATAGAAGTGTTATGATCAACACTACTAGTTGGAATAGCTTCTGCCCACTTAGTAACGTAATCAACAACAACTAAAATATGTGTATAACCATTAGAGGAAGGAAAAGGTCCCATATAGTCAAAGCCCCAAACATCAAATGGTTCAATAACAAGTGAATAATTCATAGGCATTTCTTGACGTCTACTAATATTACCAATTCTTTGACATTCATCACAAGATAAGACAAACTTACGGGCATCCTTGAAGAGAGTAGGCCAATAAAAACCAAATTGCAGTACCTTATGTGCAGTTCTATCTCCAGCATGGTGTCCTCCATAAGCTTCGGAGTGACACTTGCGTAGGATCTGTTCCTGTTCATGCTCAGGTACACAACATCTAATAACACCATCCACTCCTTCTTTATAAAGATGTGGGTCATCCCAAAAGTAATGCCTCAAATCATAGAAGAACTTTTTCTTTTGCTGGTATGTGAAACTAGGTGGTATAAACTTAGCAACAATGTAATTAGCATAATCAGCATACCATGGAGCAGTATGAGAAGCATTTATGACATTTAATTGCTCATCAGGAAAGCTATCATCAATAGGTAGTGGGTCATCAAGCACATTTTCTAACCTAGACAAGTTGTTTGCAATGGGGTTCTCAGCTCCTTTTCTATCAACAATATGCAAATCAAATTCTTGTAGCAAGAGAACCCATCTAATAAGTCTAGGTTTAGCATCTTTCTTTTCCATAAGATATTTAATAGCAGCATGATCAGTGTGAATAGTTACTTTAGAATCAACAATATAAGGTCTAAACTTATCACAAGCAAATACGACTGCTAAGAATTCCTTTTCAGTAGTAGCATAATTTCTTTGAGCATTGTCTAGAGTTTTACTAGCATATTGAATAACATTTAGTTTCTTATCAACTCTTTGTCCTAGAACAACACCTACAGCATAATCACTAGCATCACACATAATTTCAAAGGGTAAATTCCAATCAGGTGGCTGAACAATAGGTGGAGAAATGGTATATCAAATGCTTCTACACAATCATCATCAAAGACAAATGCTATATCTTTTTGTAATAAATTAGTCAGAGGCCGAGAGATTTTTGAGAAGTCCTTAATGAACCTCCTATAAAAACCGGCATGACCAAGGAAACTTCTTATACCTTTGATGTCCTTGGGACATGGCATCTTTTCAATAGCATCAACCTTGGCCTTATCAACTTCGATACCTCTTTCAGAAACTTTATGCCCCAAGACAATACCTTCATTAACCATAAAGTGGCACTTTTCCCAATTCAAGACAAGATTAGTTTCTTCACATCTCTACAAAACTCGATCAAGGTTGCTCAAGCAATCATCAAAAGAAGATCCATAGACGGAAAAGTCGTCCATGAAAACCTCACAAATCTTTTCACAAAAGTCAGAGAATATAGCCATCATGCATCTTTGAAAGGTAGCAGGTGCATTACTTAAACCAAAAGGCATACGTCTATAAGCAAAAGTACCAAAAGGGCATGTAAAAGTAGTCTTTGATTGATCTTTGGCTGACACAAGTATTTGACAGAAACCAGAATAACCATCTAGAAAGCAAAGATGTGTATGTTTGGACAATCTTTCTAGCATTTGATCGATAAAAGGTAAGGGGTAATGATCCTTTTTAGTAGCCTTATTTAATTTGCGGAAATCGATTACCATCCTATAACCTGTAATAATTCTTTGAGGAATCAATTCATCTTTATCATTAGGAACAACAATAATACCTCCCTTCTTAGGAACACAATGGACAGGACTTACCCACTGACTATCAGCAACGGGATAAATTATACCTGCCTCAAGGAGCTTTAGTATCTCCTTTCTTACCACTTCTTTCATTTTAGGATTCAGCCGGCGTTGATGATCACGAATTGGTTTAGCATCTTCTTCCAAATTAATTTTATGTTGACATAGAGTGGGACTAATGCCCTTAAGATCATCAAGAGTATACCCAATAGCAGCATGGTGCTTCTTCACAGTTTTCAATAATCTCTCTTCTTCATGCTCTGAAAGGTTAGCACTAATAATAACATGATATATCTTTTTCTCATCAAGATAAGCATATTTAAGAGTATCAGGTAATGGTTTAAGCTCAAACACGGGATCACCCTTGGGTGGAGGAGGATCCCCTAGGATTTCAATAGGTAAATTGTTTTTTAGAATAGGTTCCTGTTTAAAGAATACTTCATCTAATTCCCTTCTTTCATTCATAAACATATCATTTTCATGGTCTAGCAAGTATTGTTCTAAAGGATCACTAGGAGGTACGACAATAGAAGCAAGACCAATAATTTCATCCTTACTAGATAATTCTTCTTCACAGTGTTGTCTACTGAATTTAGAAAAATTAAATTCATGAGTCATATCATCTAAACCGATAGTAACATCTCTTTTGCAATCTATGGTAGCATTAACAGTATTTAAGAAGGGTCTACCAAATATAATGGGACAAAAGCTATCTTGTGGGGAACCAAGAACAAGAAAATCAGCAGGATATTTAGTTTTCCCACACAAGACTTCAACATCTCTAACAATTCCCATTGGTGAAATAGTATCTCTATTGGCAAGTTTAATTGTGACATCAATATCTTCCATCTCAGCAGGTGCAATATCATGCATAACTTCTTTGTATAAGGAACAAGGTATTGCACTAGCACTAGCACCCATATCACATAAGCCATGATAACAATGATCTCCTATTTTAACAGAAATAACAGGCATGCCTACCACAGGTCTAGGTTTATCTTTATCACAGGGTTTAGCAATTCTAGCAGTTTCATCACAGAAATAAATAACATGCCCATCAATATTATCAGACAAGAGATCTTTAACAATAGCAATATTACGTTCAACTTTAACTTGCTCAGGAGGTGTATATGTTTTAATATTGCTTTTACGAACTACAGTTGAAGCTTTAGCATGATCCTTTATCCTAATAGGGAAAGGTGGTTTCTCAACATAAGAAGTAGGAACAATAGGATCATTATAAGTGATAGTCTTTTCTTCAACTTTAATAGGTGCAACTACTTTTACTTCTATGGGAGGATGATATTTAAACCACTTCTCCTTGGGGAGATCAACATAAGCAGCAAAAGATTCACAGAAAGAAGCTACTATCTCAGAGTCAAGTCCATATTTAGTGCTAAATTTACGAAAAATATCGATATCCATAAAAGATTTAACACAATCAAAACTAGGTGTCATACCTGACTCCTTACCATTGTCGAGGTCCCAATCTTCAGAGTTGCGTTTAATTCTTTCCAATAAATCCCATTTGAATTCAATAGTCTTCATCACAAAAGAGCCTACACAAGAAGTATCAAGCATGGTGCGATTGTTACCAGAAAGCCGAGCATAAATTTTTTGAATAATCATTTCTCTTGAGAGCTCATGATTGGGGCATGAATATAACATTGATTTAAGCCTCCCCCAAGCTTGAGCGATGCTTTCTCCTTCGCGAGGCCAAAAATTATATATGTAATTGCGACCATGATGAACAAGATGCATAGGGTAAAACTTCTAATGAAATTCCAATTTCAATCGTTTGTAATTCCAAGACCTCATATCATCACATAGCCTATACCATGTCGATGCATCTCCCCTCAAAGATAAAGGGAAGACCTTCTTCTTAACAACATCTCTGGGTACACCTGCAAGCTTAAATAATCCACAAAGTTCATCCACATATATCAGATGTTCATCAGGATGTTTTGTTCCATCTCCTAAAAAAGGATTAGCTAGCAGTTTTTCTATCATACCCGCAGGAACTTCAAAGCAAGCATTTTCATTTTCATTTTCATTTTCAGTAGGTTGAGGAGCAACTCTTTGCTCTACTGGTTGGGATGTAGATACCCCGAACAAGTCCCTCAGAGGATTACTTTCCATGGTGACAAGTGACAGTAAATTTCAGCACACTATATAAATTTTTCCTTACCAAATTCCACCTACCAAAGGCGCTTCACTCCCCGGCAACGGCGCCAGAAAAGAGTCTTGATGACCCACAAGTATAGGGGATCTATCGTAGTCCTTTCCATAAGTAAGAGTGTCGAACCCAACGAGGAGCAGAAGGAAATAATAAGCGGTTTCCAGCAAGGTATTCTCTGCAAGTACTGAAATAAGTGGTAACAGATAGTTTTGTGATAATATAATTTGTAACGAGCAACAAGTAACAAAAGTAAATAAGGTGCAGCAAGGTGGTCCAATACTTTTGTAGCAAAGGACAAGCCTGGACAAACTCTTATATGATGTAAAGCGCTCCCGATGACACATGGGAATATCGTCAAGCTAGTTTTCATCACGCTCATATGATTCGCGTTCGGTACTTTGATAATTTGGTATGTGGGTGAACCGGTGCTTGGGTACTGTCCTTACTTGGACAAGCATCCCACTTATGATTAACCTCTATTGCAAGAATCCGCAACTACAACAAAAGTATTAAGGTAAACCTAACCATAGCATGAAACATATGGATCCAAATCAGCCACTTACGAAGCAACGCATAAACTAGGGTTTAAGCTTCTGTCACTCTAGCAACCCATCATCTACTTATTACTTCCCAATGCCTTCCTCTAGGCCCAATTAATGGTGAAGTGTCATGTAGTCGACGTTCACATAACACCACTAGAGGAGAGACAACATACATCTCATCAAAAAATCGAACGAATACCAAATTCACATGACTACTAATAGCAAGACTTCTCCCATGTCCTCAGGAACAAAAGTAACTACTCACAAAGCATAAACATGTTCATAATCAGAGGGGTATTAATATGCATATAGGATCTGAACATATGATCTTCCACCAATTAAACCAACTAGCATCAACTACAAGGAGTAATTAACACTACTAGCAACCTACTAGCACCAATCCCGGACTTGGAGACAAGAACTAGATACAAGAGATGAACTAGGGTTTTGAGATGAGATGGTGCTGATGAAGATGTTGATGGAGATTGCCCTCTCCCGATGAGAGGAGCGTTAGTGATGACGATGGCGATGATTTGCCCCTCCGGGAGGGAAGTTTCCCCGGCAGAACAGCTCCGCCAGAGCCCTAGATTAGTTCCGCCAAGGTTCCGCCTCGTGGCGGCGGAGTTTCATCCGAGAAGAAGGCTTATTCTTTTTTCCCATCGAAAGACTCCATATAGCAGAAGATGGCCACCGGAGGGCCACTAGGGGGCCCACGAGGTTGGGGGCGCGCCCAGGGGGGTAGGGCGCGCCCCCACCCTCGTGGGTAGGGTGTGACCCCCCTGGTGAAGTTCTTGCTCTCAGTATTTTTTATATATTTGGAAAACATCTTCGGTGAAGTTTCAGGACTTTTGGAGTTGTGCAGAATAGGTCTCTAATATTTGCTCCTTTTCCAGCCCAGAATCCCAGCTGCCGGCATTCTCCCTCTTTATGTAAACCTTGTAAAATAAGAGAGAATAGGCATAAGTATTGTGACATAATGTGTAATAATAGCCCATAATGCAATAAATATTGATATAAAAGCATGATGCAAAATGGACGTATCACCTGTGCGGCCGGTTGCGGAGTTGAGCATTGCTTGACATATCAGCTGAGTCCATATGCCTACTGTAGCTTGGGCTCCGGCTCGGGCAAGGGGTTGAATGGATTCTGTCTTGACTGTAGGAGTACGCATCCTGCTGCGCCAGAGCTGTTTGAAGAAGTTCTCTCACCCTTCGCGTTTCGATTGCCGCCGGAGAGTCGCCTTCCATCGGGAGAGCCGCCAAACGAGCCAATGCGGCAATGAGGTTTTCCAAGGGATTGGAGAAATGACCCAGTGGTGTTGGCACATAATGAGGCGGAGCGGTATGTACACGAGGTGGTTCCATGGCGCGCGGTTTGAACCGGTGCCCCGGATGTCGTGATCCGATTTGCCTCCGGCGGGTTACTTGTCCCGGCCCCAGGTGTATGAAAAAGATTCCTAGGATCGAGCATCAGAGGTAGACGTACTGAGTTTTCTGATGCCTTCTTCTCATGACCTTGTTTGACGCATTCAGATCCACCGAGAGCCGGAAAGTCTCCGCTTGAAGCTATTGAGCACGAGCGTCCAAGGCCGCCCGCTCCGCGACCATCCTGACCTCTTTAGCCGCTAAGTTTTCCTTGGCCTGTGGCATCTCTTCGTGCACCCGTGCCACCTTCGCATCATGCCGAACTTTATCCGCCGGTTCCACCACGGCAGTCAACAGGGTCGTCAGCTTATCCGTGAGGTCCATTAGTATCTGAGCTGGGGAGCGCACGGGGTCTCCTGACCCGGCTGCTGCTGACCCGGTGGTCGTTGCTGCCGCAGCCGTGGAGTTCTGCCTGGGCTGGGTGCCTGCCATGAAAACTCCAGCTCAATTTGGCAGCTCAAAGGGGTCCGGAATACTGCTGCCATCGGAACAGCCCCCAAGCATGCCCTCCTGCAGCTGATACAACGAGTCCGTCTCGCCTGTTGATGACGTAGCGTACGAACAGATGGCCGTCTCACCGCCATCCACTGATCCTTCTGAGTATTCACCTCCATGGATGCAACCCACAAAAGCATGGTTTACGGCGGGTCGAGCCTAGGCGGGTCTTGCACGCTGAGCCGTCTCGATGATGTTGGTGCAGATGTCTGGCTCAGGGCCTGATTCGCCGATCCGGCCGATGAAGACATGAATCCCGCCGAAGGGGACCCGGTACCCGTACTCAGTTGAGCCGGCCTCGGGGCCCTAGCCTTCGTCGTCGATGTAGAGCTTGCCGCGACGACTCTTGGTCATCCATCCCACAACGTATCCCTTGAGCCCTTCGAAGCTGCCCTTCAAGAACTCAAATCCACCGTGCGTTGGCCCCACGGTGGGCGCCAACTGTCGTGGAATTGTCACGGCAGATGTCCTAGCAAAAGGACTTAGTCGTAGGGCCATCACAACTAGGAAGCTTAAAGGGGTTAATCGAGACAAAGGACATGAGAGGTTTTATACTAGTTCGGCCCCTTACGATGAAGGTAAAAGCCTACGTCTAGTTGTGTTGATATTGCTGGGGTTTTGATCACCAAGAGGCTAGTTCGCCGGCTTGGTTCTCAATCTCTTGTTTCTTGCCCTAAGCCGCCACCGGGTCGTCCCCTTATATACACGGGTTGACGCCTGGCGGCCTACAGAGTCTCGGCCGGCTCATAAAGTGTGTCCGGCTTGGTGACTTCTTTTACATGCCTTTCCTTACAAGTCTTTCCTTACATACGGTGGTTTACAATATTGGGCCTTAAGCCACCTCTAGGCCTTTAGGCCTTCTATAAGATTTAATAAACTATCGCCTTGAATGTTTACTGGGCTTCCTTTGTGACCCGCCATTGGAGCTGACCCGGCCCCTCCTGGGCGGGTCATAACTGATAGCTATATCCCCAACAGATTGAGTCTTTAAGGGTTTGAGAGCACTTGATGCATGTCTTGCACGTGCTTATCTGTGGTGACAATGGGATATCATGTGATCCACTTGATGTATGTTTTGGTGATCAACTTGCAAGTTCCGTGACCTCGTGAACTTATGCATAGGGGTTGGCACACGTTTTTGTTTTGACTCTCTGGTAGAAACTTTGGGGCACTCTTTGAAGTTCTTTGTGTTGGCTGAATAGATGAATCTGAGATTGTGTGATGCATATCGTATAATCATACCCATGGATACTTGAGGTTACATTGGAGTATCTAGGTGACATTAGGGTTTTGGTTGATTTGTGTCTTAATGTGTTATTCTAGTACGAACTCTATGATAGATTGAACGGAAAGAATAGCTTCGTGTTATTTTACTACGGACTCTTGAATAGATTGATCAGAAAGAATAACTTTGAGGTGGTTCCGTACCCTACAATAATCTCTTCGTTTGTTCTCCGCTATTAGTGACTTTGGAGTGACTCTTTGTTGCATGTTGAGGGATAGTTATATGATCCAATTATATTATTATTGTTGAGAGAACTTGCACTAGTGAAAGTATGAACCCTAGGCCTTGTTTCAACGCATTGCAATACCGTTTGTGCTCACTTTTATCACTTGTTACCTTGCTGTTTTTATATTTTTAGATTACAAAAACCTATATCTACCATCCATATTGCACTTGTATCACCATCTGTTCGTCGAACTAGTGCACCTATACAATTTACCATTGTATTGGGTGTGTTGGGGACACAAGAGACTCTTTGTTATTTGGTTGCAGGGTTGTTTGAGAGAGACCATCTTCAACCTACGCCTCCCACGGATTGATAAACCTTAGGTCATCCACTTGAGGGAAATTTGCTACTGTCCGACAAATCTCTGCACTTGGAGGCCCAACAACGTCTACAAGAAGAAGGTTGCGTAATAGACATCAGCCATCATCTACTGTTCCTCTCTCTGTCCTGCTTCCAGCGATCCCACCCCGACGACCGTGTGCACGTTTGGTCGATCCTGCCGGGAGAATGTTAATAAGGATTTTGGGAAGCGTCTCGACATGATTGCTCCCGATTCATCCCCGACTCTGTCCTCATCTTCTTCCACTACTTCTCCTGCATCGATACCATGGTCGAAGACACCACCGCAAAGAAGAAGGCCACGGACGATGTCGAGGCTGCTGGCGCCGCCACCGCGTTAGCCTGGCCAACCGGTGGGTATGATTTGTCATCCCTCGTTTACTCGTTCATGTGCTAGTCGTATATATTGTGTTCATAGATGCTTCGTTTCTATGTACTATATGTGCTGACATGCTTAGGTATTGGTATGAGTTGCATACCATATTTGTCATGCTTACTATTTACTTGTGGATTAGTCTAATCGAAAAGGTGCCGGTATTTCCAACAATCCAAAACCCTTATTTTAGACACTTTTTGATTCAAGGCTTTATCGCTACTCTGAAACTAGAAAAGTTTACCGAAACGCATTTTAAGCGTTGGAAGACAAGGACCACCTTGTGGCTCACAACGATGAATGTGATGGGTTGGTGGTGTGTCTCCCACGGAAATGATTGCTCCTGATCAGGAGAAGGCATTTAGGGACGCAGCCGCCATCTTTGAGGTAGCAGTTTTGAGTGTGATCGGAGACAACTTGGTTGACGCATATATTCATACGCGCACCGCCAAAAACTTGTGGGATGCGCTCAAAGTTAAGTTCGACACAACCGATGCTGGAAGCGAACTATATGATATGGAGCAGTTCCATGATTACAGGATGGTTGATAACTGTTCTGTATTGGACCAGGCTCATGAGCTATAATGCATTGCTAAGGAGTTGGAGCTCCTGAAGTGTGAGTTACTAGAGAAGTTTATTGCGGATTGCATCATTGCAAAAGTTCCTCCTGGATGGAGGAACTTTGCTACTTCTCTCAAGCACTTGAGACGTGAATTCTCTGTTGAGGATGTCATCGGCCATCTAAGTGTTGAGCAGAACTCGGGAAGCAAATGACTCAGACGTGAAAGGGTTAGAGGGTTCTTCTAGCGCAAATGTGGTGCAAAAGAATTTTCACAAGTTCAACGGAAAGAACATTGTCCAGCAGAATACTACCTTCAAGAAGAGGGGTAAGAAGAAAGACAAAAAGAGAGATGGTTGCTTTACTTGTGGGTTCAGAGGAACATTGGGCAAACAAGTTCCCAAACAACTACAAGAGGCCAGGCCAGGACTCCAAGTCTGTCAATGTGACTACGAGCAACAATGATGGTGCATCTGGGTATGGTAATCTGTTTACCATACTTTCAATTTGTCAGTCCACTGATTGGTGGGTTGACACAGGTGCAAATATTCATGTGTGTGCTGATATGTCTTTGTTATCTACTTACCAGGTCGAACGAGACTGCTCCATTTGATGGGGAATGGCTTGCATGCTTCTGTTTATGGTGTTGGCATGGCAAATCTGAAGTTTACTTAAGGAAAGATCGTGCAACTGAAGAACGTGGAGCATGTCCCCGCCATCAAGAAGAATCTTGTTAGTGGCTCCCTTCTATGTAAAGAAGGGTTTAAGTTAGTATTTGAGCCCAATAAAGTAGTCGTATCTCGGTATGGACTGTTTGTTGGAGAAGGATATGATTGCGGAGCTTTGTTCCGCCTTTCCCTAGCGGATTTCTGTAATAAAGTTGTGAACCAAATTCATTCTAACTTGAACGAATCTGAGGTTTGGCATTCATGTCTTTGTCACATTAATTTTGGTTGTATGACGGGCTAGCTAAGATGGATTTAATCCCAAGTTTCACTTTAGCCAAAGGCTCTAAGTGTCATTTGTGTGTGCAAGCAAAGCAACCTCGTAAGCCTCACAAGCCTGCGAAGGAGAGACATCTGGCACCACTAGAGCTCATACATTCAGATCTATGCGAGATGAATGGTGTGTTGACTAAAGGTTGAAAGAAATATTTCATGACGTTGATTGATGAGTCCACTAGATTCTCATATGTGTATTTGTTAAATACTAAGGACGAGGCTCTATACTAAGGCAGAAGTTGAGAACAAACTTGAAAATAAATAAATAAACGAGTTTGGTCTGATCGTGGTGGACAGTACTTTTCTAATGAATTAAATTTATTTTGTGCAGACCATGGTATTATTCATGAGAGTACGCTTCCCTATTCACCCTAGTCGAACGGGGTTTCCGAACAGAAAACCGTACTCTGACAGATTTGGTTAACGCCATGTTAGATACATCAGATTTATCAAGGGCATGGTGGGGGAGGCTCTATTGACATCATGTCATGTCCTGAATGAAGTTTCATGAAGGATAATGAGACTACTCCCTATGAGCAATGGGAAAAAACTACACTCTCTTACTTGCGCACTTGGGGTTGTTTGGTTAAAGTCAATGTACCGATAACTAAAAAGCGTAAGTTGGGATCAAAGACTGTGGACTGCATTTTTCTAGGCTATGCCAAGCATAGCGGCGGCTATAGATTTCTAGTGGTGAAATCTGATGTACATGATGTGAAGGTCGGTACGATGATGGAGTCTAGAGATGCTACATTCTTTGAGGATATTTTCCCCATGAGATATATACAAAGCACTTCTAGACTGGAATCTGATGAGACTCCTGAACCTGCCATTCCGATGGAATATTATGAGCACAAAAGTGATGAAAGTTCCATGGAGGATGACGAGAAAGCTCCTGTTAGGAGTAAGGGACAGATGACTGCAAAGTCCCGTGGTGATGATTTCCTCGTGTACCTCGTGGATGACAACACTCCCAGTTCCATCTCCAAAACTTATGCATCACCGATGCTGACTACTGGAAGGATGTAGTCTGTAGCGAGATGGATTCCATCTTGGCTAACGGGACATCGGAAATCACTGATCATCCTTATGGTTGCCAACCATTGAGATGTAAGTGGGTGTTCGAAAAGAAGCTTAGGCTCGATGGTACTATTGAGAAGTACAATGCTAGGCTTGTGGCCAAGGGTTATACCCTGAAAAATGAAGAAGATTTATTCGATACTAACTTACATGTGGCTAGACTGACAACCATTCGAGTATTACTCTCGTTGTCTGCCTTGCATGGTCTTCCCGTTCATCAAATGGATGTTAAGATGACTTTCCTTAACGGAGAGCTAGTCGAGGAAATTTACATGCAACAGCCAGATGGCTTTGTAATAAATGGTTAGGAAAGAAAGGTGTGCAAACTATTGATATCTTTGTATGGTCTGAAACAAGCGCCTAAGCAATAGCATGAGAAGTTCAATACAACTTTGATATCTGCTGACTTTGTTGTTAATGAAGCCGACAAATGTGTATACTATCGCTATGGTGGGGCCGAAGTAGTTATACCGTGTCTGTATGTTGATGACATATTGATATTTGGAGCCCACCTCAAAGTCATTGAGGAGGTCAAGGCTTTTCTATCTCATAACTTTGAGATGAAAGACCTGGGTGTGGCTGATGTTATCTTGGACATCAAACTACTGAGAGATAATGAGGATGGAATTACACTTTTGCAATCCCACTATGTTGAGAAGATTTTGAGCCGTTTTGGATATTCGGACTGCAAACCTTCAGCAACACCATATGATCCTAATGTGTAGATTTGAAAATTCGAAGGCACGACTGTAGATCAATTGAGATATTCTCAAATGATTGGTCACTCATGTACCTAGCTTGTGCTACTCGGCCTCACATATCATTTGCTGTGTGAAAACTGAGTCGGTTTGTTTCCAATCCGGGAGTTGTGCAGTGGCATGCTGTTGAGCGAGTCATGCGTTATTTGCAAGGTACCGTGAACTACATAATTCACTATTCTGGGTACCCGATGATACTTGAAGGGTATAGTGATTCAAATTGGATATCTGACGTTGATGAGATGAAAACTACAAGTGGATATGTATTCACACTTGGTGATGGTGCTGCTTCCTGGAAGTCTTGCAAGCAGACGATCTTAACGAGATCGACTATGGAAGCAGAACTCACAACATTAGACACATCATGTGTCGAAGCAGAATGGCTTCGAGAGCTTCTGATGGATTTGCTAGTGGTTGATAAGCCAATGCCGGCTATCGTTATGAACCGTGACAACCAAACAACGATTGCCAAGGCTAAAAGTTCAAAGGACAACATGCAATCCATGAAGCACATATGAAGAATATTAAAATATGTCAGACATTCTAGAAACTCCGGAGTAATAGCGTTGGATTACATCCAAGCGGCTAAGAATCTGGCGGATCCCTTTATGAAAGGGGTATCATGGATTGTGATAGAAAATGCATCGAGGGAGATGGGTATGAGACCCACGTAAGTTGCCATGGGGGTAACCCAACCTATGTGACCGGAGATCCCATGAATTAGGACCTGGGCAACAATCTAGCAGTCAACTGAGGAGAGTATTCTTACTAATCCACTCTGTTAGAGATGCACTACTCTCGTAATCTGTAAGGCAGGCTGACTTTGGTCTTAATGTGTTATAAGCTTGTGTAAGCAAGATGCTACCCTACAGAGCATTCTTTGGAGGAACACACCTATGTGAGCTAGACTGTTGGTGAGTGGTCACAGTATATGAGATTGAGTGATCTCTAGGAAGCTCATGAGAAGGGAAGGAGTATGACTAATAAGCTCCACCGGTGGGGTTTAGCCTTAGGCAACCACGTATTAGCTAACAGTAGGTGAAACTTCTGCACGCTAAACTGACAATTCAAGGCATAGTCCATTGTTCAGTTGTGAACAAGTCTAATTCTGTTGCTCTAGGTGGAAGTTCAATTTAACAGTCTCCACTGAAAATTCTGGTATATCAAACGTTTTTTGGAACAGTTAACAAACTTATGTGCCTCGAGATCTGGTGGGGGGTTGTTAGATTATAGATGAGTTTTAGCCCATATAAGACAATAATCCCTGGTTAATCTCTAAGACCCATTTAGGTGCATGCCAAGTGATGGGAAATTTAGTACCATACTGCTATAGTAGTAAGATTGAGACCCCTTTATAAGGGCTGCTCTACCACATGCCATTGGGAGCTCGGGAACAGGAGTTGTACACACGCGTTCCTCCTCCTCTGCCATCCGCCTCACCTCGTCACGACTCGCGCGCCACGGTTTGCGTGAATGAGTCGAGTCGAGCCTTATTTTTCCTCTCTCTGTGCTGCTTCTAGCGAGCCCAACCCGACTACCGCGTGCACGGTTGGTCGGGAAAGCAGGTGCCTCCGGAACCCTGTCGTTCGATATCCTTCCCGAGAGAACGGCAATAAGGTTTTTAGGGAGTATCTCGATGCGACTGCTCCCGATCCATCCCGTCCTCCTCTGCTTCCACTACTTCCCCTGCATCGACACCAAGGTCGAAGACGGCACCGCGAAGAAGAAGGCCACGAACGACAGCGAGGCTGTTGCTGACACTGTCGCGTTAGCCTGGCGAACCGTTAGGTATGATCTGTTCATCCCTCGTTTACTCATTCATGTGCTAGCCGTATATGTTGTGTTCATAGATGTTTCATTTCTATGTACTATACGTGCTCACATATTTAGGTATCAGTATGAGTTGCATACCGTATTTGTCATGCTTACTGTTTACTTGTGGATTAGTCTAATCGAAAAGGTGCTGATATTTCCAACAGTCGGTTCCTATCTCCATCGTCTACTCCTGTGACTAGAGGGGTTGGGGACCCCGGCGATTCGCCCCAACCCATGGGTAGGCAGCTTCGTGTGTGGGCGTCGTTGCCTCTGGCCATAATGACAACAATGCATACAAGAATAATGCCCGAGTACAATCCCACCTCAACATCGTCCATGGCCGTGTCGAGGAGCCAGTGGGCTCAGTCTTCCATCGATCCTTCTGGTCGACGGTTTTATGTCTTTCCCCAAGGTTATCATCCCTGTCGACATCACCGACAGATGAGAGTGGATGGTGGTTTGAGATCTGGGCCTGAGGATTGATGGTGGTAAATCTGGCGCTCGACTTTGACGATGCAGATGGCTGACGGTGGCTCCTCGGTGATGCGCAACAGTGGCAAAGGCCTTACCGACATTGGGCTTCTTCATAGACTCGCAACTCCCTTATTAGCTATGGCTCTCCTCCGAGCCTAACGATAAGTTAGGGGCGACGATGGCATACACAAGATTACCTAAGGACTCCTTTGTAATTTTATTTTCTTATTAGATGGGGTTCCCTACAAACTTCTAAAGACATGTGCCATCACTTGACCCTTCTCGTCAGTTCCACTTTCGTTCATTGTATTCTGCTTGTTTGCGATTAATGGTACACACATTTGCCTAAAAAACTTGTTGGGCAAAAACTCCATGAAATTGCCTTGTGAGAATACTTTAATACATCAATTAAAATGTAAAAAATACTAGCCTATGAACTAAACTCGCGGGTATAATTTAGTCCAAAGGCAAGACAACTCAGCCTTATCCTGCCTCATGGTGTGCCACACTGGCTAGTCATTCACGCACGTCACACGTGTCAAATTCCTCCAATCCAAATTAATTGACACTCACCTAGCACAACTTTGTTATTTTGCAATTAACTCTGAATTTTTTTTGTCAAGTTGTGACCTTCGACCCTCACCCTAGTGTGACGAATCGGGTGCTGCCTAAGGGCCCTGCAATAACATGCTCTGTGCTCCCTCTTAACATACAGTCACCAAACAACTCTAATTATATATACTCACTATGTCTACACTTAGCATATCTCAGAGGAACAACCATACCAAAATTGTGCAGGCTACCAAACACACCCTATATGAACAAACATAGAGGCTTTGCGTTAACGTGGATCTGAAGAAATAGTGAGGAAGAAACTCAGAGTACACAAACAGCCCAATCTAAAAACTAGTGCAAAATGTAGATAACTAAGCCAACAGATACAAAGAACTGCCACCATACATAATCATAGTAAATTGCTTCACGGTATTATTTATCATTTCACAAGACAAACGCTAAAGTGATAGAATATTATGAACAAGAGCCTAAAATACACCACTAATTACATCAAAATTGTCTAAGAACGATCCACAATTGGCAGGTAGTTGTCACAAGGATTCTGTGGTACAACAATAGATGATGGTTGTCAGATAAGCTATTGTTAAATCATCTGCGACTACCGCTGCAATAGCAAGACTGGATGCAGCTTAGGTGTAATGGGAAGACATGATCTATGACATACCCTTTTCTCCGAGTGCTGCCTTTAATTGTTTTTTGTGTTGGCTGGTAGAAGAAAACAACGGAGTGAGTGGTGGGGAGGAAATTTCACTGCTCTCTCGGCTACTTCTGGCCTCAAGCAACTTATTGACTGTAATGAGGGGTGTTCTCTGGCTGTTCGAGGGTATGGAGAAACTGCGAGCCAAGGAAGCAGGTGGCCGCGGAAGCGGCGAGGCTGTCTGCGACGCTGTTGGCGAGGCACGGACAGGTGCTGTAGGAGCTTGGCGCTTTGATACCAAAGGACCGGAGTAGCCAACTAGACCACAAGGCCGGAGGGGCTCAACATTGGCTGGAGGCCTAGGCAGCTCATGAACCTCACTGATTTTGGGGGATACTATTGAAGGTGGGAACATCTTGGGTGAAACTGGTGACGGCTGCCTAGCATGAACACACGACTTGGATATCATCGCATGAGGACGGCCCATGGATGACTTGGGATCAGGCTTGCTTGATCCTGCTTTGCTTGGAATCGGACCAGACCAGGACTCTCTCTTTAACTTCTTACTAAAATCAGAGTTTGATGGCAGTTTAATGGGACCACTATGCATGGTGCTCGCCTTGTAATCTTTCGCCGGTGGAGATGAATGCCACAAGTTGGCTGCAGCGCCATCTTTACTTCCGAAAAAATGCGCGGAATGATGAGACCTGTGAACAGCTGCTGATCTGGGATAGTCATCATCCGCTGGTGTTGGGAGTTTGTATGAGTGCCGGGCTGAAGATGGCCGGATTTGCCGAAGCCTCTCTGTTTGATCGACAAAATTGTCAGCAAACATTGGAGCTGAATGTGTGATGATCTCAGGCTTCACTTGTGGAGCTGCTGCTTCTGCCTTCAGTAGCTTCACCTCTTCCTGCATATGAGCAGATAGGAATACTAAAAACTTCAGAGTATGCACACAGAACGATCTTTAAGCTGGTAAACGGTAGTAGTATAGGTCTGTTTGTCCAGGCTATAAATATGGACACGGCTAGGAAATTGCAATGTTTTACCAGTGAGCATTAGTAAGTGGAAGCTCACCTGCTTGATCTCTTTTATTGGCGTTGGGGAAGTCCTCAGGTCTCCTTTATCCAACTGTACATAGAAAGCAGATGTATAAATTAAACAGATAGTACAAGATATTTATTTATACATATAACAAATAAATAATGTTGAAATATTAGAATTAACGTGTGCGAAATATCACCAAGGTGAATATTGTTCTAATCGTAGCAACAACAACATTTATACGTTTGCACCGTGCGGTTGGAGATTAACCTAACTCAAATATTACAACTAGCTTACTTACACATTGTGCTGCTTGTGCACCATGTGCGACCAAATATTAATATCAGGAATACATTGGCACATACAGTATGTAATAAAATGGAAGCTCTAGATATGAGGCAGCGACATTGTGGAGAAGTGTAAGGCGCATAGAAACCGGGTGACTTACATCCATTGAACCTCTCGAAGCAATAAAATCTTGGTCTCTATCATTTATTTCATAGTCGAAACTCAGTTCTCTGTCATCACTACAAGTCTCTTGGTAAGAGCTGGAGCCATCGTTGTCAGATTCATTATCCTCAAGGCCGGTGAACTGATAGTCAATGTGCTGTTTCTCAGCTATTGCTTTTACATGGGGTTCAAGTGCCTCAAGGCACTTGAGTCCTCTCCTGAAAAAAATTAGCTGAATGTCCAAGCAATGTGCCTAGTTAGGTTATGTGCCACTCACTGTCAGGAAAACAATGGACAGCTTTATGGAGAAAGGGTTAGCCCACCTGAGAAGCATGATGGCGAGCAGCCTGTGTTAAAAGACTATGGAATTGCCCCTGCTTCAGAGATTTCAAGCGAAATATGAACAACGCTGCATCCTCTTGGTATTCAACAAGTGAATCTTGCAGTTGTTCTGCAGAAAACGATTCGACTTTTGAATTCTTTGACTGTCCTTTTTGTCCATAAGATGCCCTCATGACTTCGTACGCCTCCCTGTATGAAAAGGTAACACTTTAAAAGACGAATCTCAATGATGAACGCAAAATAAGATCATGTTGGTTATGTTAAAACCTTTTCGTGTCACATTGGTGCTTCATTTCCTGCATCAATGTGAAGAAAACAAAAGGCATACCATGTCAAAAATTGGTGTAAACTGAGATGTTTGTTCTGTATATGACAGATGTTTCCTGTGAACAAATTTGAGGATTTACGGTCTTGTAAAAGTTAACGAATATTAGTGGAGGTGTGGATAACATTTGTAATATTCAAACGAGTGTATCGAATTGTGGAAAGGTTATAGAGGAAATTTTAAATGCCAAACCTCCACGGTTTGTAGCTCCTTGAGAAGAGATTCCGATGGGGTAGTGATTGTATGAATGATATGTGTACGCTGATAAGCAAATTTTGAAGCATGTCAGCAGATTATAAATTCTAACTGCATTAAACAAATCTAATGAATGTCAAATGTTC
>NC_053024.1:597696767-597709949 GCF_003073215.2 Triticum urartu | reverse complement strand
CCGGATACATGTTTATATTGAACGGTGGAGCTGTCAGCTGGAGCAGTTCTAAACAAAGCGTCGTGGCGGGATCTAGGTGTGAAGCGGAGTACATAGATGCTTCAGAAGCAGCAAATGAAGGAGTCTGGATGAAGGAGTTCATATCCGATCTAGGTGTCATACATAGTGCATCGGGTTCAATGAAAATATTTTGTGACAATACTGGTGCAATTGCCTTGGCAAAGGAATCCAGATTTCACAAGAGAACCAAACATATCAAGAGATGCTTCAATTCCATCCGCGATCAAGTCCAGGTGGGAGACATAGAGATTTGCAAGATACATACGGATCTGAATGTTGCAGACCCGTTGACTAAGCCTCTTCCACGAGAAAAACATGATCAGCACCAAGACTCCATGGGTGTTAGAATCATTACTGTGTAATCTAGATTATTGACTCTAGTTTTGGACTCTTCCACGAGAAAAACATGATCAACACCAAGACTCCAACGTATCTACTTTTTCAAACACTTTTGCCCTTGTTTTGGACTCTAACTTGCAGGATTTGAATGGAACTAACCCGGACTGCCGCTGTTTTCAGCAGAACTGTCATGTTGTTATTTTTATGCAGAAATAAAAGTTCTCGGAATGACTTGAAAATCCACGGAGACACGTTTTGGAATTAATGAAAAATATTGGTGAAAAAATCAGCATTAGGGGGCCCACACCCAGTCCACGAGGGTGTAGGGCGCCCCCCCCCCGAGCGCCCAGCCTCATGGGCCCCCTGGGACTCCAGCGACCTCAACCCCAACTCCATATATTCACTTTCGGGGAGGAAAAACTAGAGAGAAGGATTCATCACGTTTTACGATGCGGAGCCACCGCCAAGCCCTAATCTTCCTCGGGAGGGCTGATCCGGAGTCCGTTCGGGGCTCCGGAGAGGGGATCGTCGCCGTCGTCATCATCAACCATCCTCCATCACCAATTTTGATGCTCAACTGCTCTTCCTGTGCATCAGCCATTTGAATTGGTGATGGAGAAATCTGGAGTGAAAACAAGGTCTTAGAGCAGACAATGCTACCTGTGAAGCAGATATCTTGCTGGTTACAGATAGCTCTTCAGAGGAGGATTCAGAGGCAGATGACCAGTCCTATTATCCCCCTGAGGTGTATGCTCAAACTTGGCAGGGTTATATTACTCATATCATGCATATGTTGTATTGCAATGCTTAGTTTTTACATCATATACAATATTGAATGCCATCTCCTTAGTTGACACATCATATATGCGATTGCCCTCTGCTCACTTCCTTAGTATATAAATCATATATTTGAATTATATCATGCCATGATGTTTACATAGACAATGTATCTGAATTATGGCATGCCAACCCATTTTCTAAAGACATAATATAGTTATATCATCTCATCCTGTTCACATAGTCATCATATTTAATTATGTCATTCTATCCGTGAATTATATCATGCCATCATGTTTCCATCGACGGCATGTTTGTGATTTATGGCATGCCAACCACTTTAATAGACACATCGTATAGTTATATCATGTCATCCTGTTTACATAGTCATCATATTTTGAAGTATGTCATTCTATCCTGTTTAGTTAGCCATCATACATGTGAAATTGTGTCATGCTATCCTGTTTAATTAGCCATCATATATGTGAAATTATGTCCTGCTATTCTGTTTGGTTAGACCACATAAATGTGAATTATTTCATGCCCTGTTTTCTTCCCTACTATCCATTGCACCTGTCTATCTTACAATGTCTGTACATTCAATTACTTTTCTTGTTTATCAGCCATTTCAATTGGAGGGGGTGATGGCAGTATCTGTGGGAGTAAAAACACGGTCTTCAGAAAAGATCGTGCTACCTGTCGATGGAGATAGAACCACGGTTGTACTTGCCCAAGAACCAGCCCCACCACACATAACCCAGACTCACGCAGATTGTACCCCTACACCCAGTAATGGACAGAGAAGCACTACACCCCTTCTAACCCCAACCCCAGCAGATAGACACCCAGTTCCCGTTGACACAGCAGTCTCCACCACAGAGCACCCAAACACGAGCAGTTAGTAAGGCAACTGCAGTGCCCAAATCACGAGGACCACCACTCCGAACCCGAAGTCAACGCTTAAAGCAGAAGAAGAATTGTTCTCAGGTCAGGTTCCGTAGCTATGGTTCATACTACTTTGCTCTTGCATCACTGTATTTACTGATACCAACTAATTTCAAATTTGAAGGATGCAATTGAAACTCCAATGGCGCAACAGGTATGTTTAACCTGTTTCTTCAACGTGTTTGGCTGTTTGCTGTTGTAACTTGCTCTATGTTGATTTCAGTTTCAATTGAATAAACAGTTATGTTCTCATGCCATCACATTACAAGTGTTGTTATTATTGTGTAGTTTCCCACACTTATATTCTGTCTATGCTGCTTTGTCTTAAATAGATATGATTCGAACTGTATCTATCTTGATTTGGCAACATAAACTAGAATGATATAGACCATACAGTGACCATACTACATAGATATATGTTTGTTTCATGTTGTTATCTTGTTCACCTTACTACTGAACTGGTTTACCAAAATGAGTTTCATATACTACATTGTAAACCTGAGATGTGTTTGTTTGTTTCTCTTTTAGAACGCGGATAAAATATTGGAGAAGAGTACCCTGTTATGCAATGGTAAAGGAAGTAATGCAGATAAGGTTCAAGATAGTGGGACATCCCTATTGGTCTTCAAGAAAGCTGATAAAAACTATATTGAAGACATTGAGACAACCCCAAAGTCCTGTCTTGATGTAGTGTTTGAGTTATTGGCTACCACTGCTGGCACCAGCTCTTCGAACTTATTGCATGAATCAGTTCGGCTACTTGAGTCTCAACTTGAAGTTGAAAGACATCAATCAGATGTTATGCGACAGGAAGCCGAAGGACTGAGGAAGTCCCTGCAGAATTCAGATGCATACTTTCTGGTGCAACAGCAAGCGCTGGAGGACTTAAGCGCCAAACAAGAGAAACTAATAAGCTTGCTAAGCATCTTGCCAGCATTATGGGTACCCAGGATATTGTTTCTTGAGCTCTTCTGAAGTGGTTTCAGTTCTGGACTTGTTTTGCTGCGGCGTTTATATGCTGTTGTGTTCCCTATATTTGCACTGGTGGCGAACTTTGATGCCAGTGGATGTAATATGTGTAATAGCCGTGATAGCCTAGTGTAAGCTGCTTGCTTATTTATTTCCTTGATGTCTTGTTTATTTGTTTGCTTGTAGTCAGTGCATTTCTTTTTCTGCGGTTTGCTAGTGGCTGCAATAACCTATTTTTTAAAACTAGGCCACAATAACCATGGGCTAATATTTACTGTAGTGACACTGGGCCTCCTACGGGCCGTAGAAACAGTGGGCCTTCTACGGGCCGTAGAAAAGTGGGCCTTCTACGGGCCGTAGAAACAATGGGCCTTCTACGGGCCGTATCATCAATGGGCCTTCTACGGGCCGTATCATCAATGGGCCTTATACGGGCCGTATGATCGATTGGCCAAACATGGGCCAAACAGACCGCATTCTGGCCGTAAACGGGCTAGAGTTGGAATCGTCCGTTCATGGGCCGACCATAACGGGCCATCGTTAATAGGCCGTATTTGATGACGCTATGAAAACGGCCCAACGTATTAACGGACCACAAACGGGCCGACTGTAACCACGGGCTGAATTTGGCCCACAAGCAGAAAATGACAGTAACGGGCCGTAAGTAAACGAATGCTGGAAATGAGCCCAAGAATAAATGGGCTCTGAGAAGGCCGAAAGATAACATGGGCTGGAGACGGCCCAACGGAATAACGGGCCGTTAATGGTATAAAGTGATACACTGTTCATTACGGGCCAGTTTCACCACGGGCCGTTAATGGGTGTAAAGTGATACACTGTTCATTACGGGCCAGTTTTCAGCACGGGCCGCTAATGGGCCAAGAGTTACAAAGGGCCTCATATGGGCCGAAAGACGTCATGGGCTATACATGGGCCAGAAGTGAAATGGGCTGGAATCATATTGGACGGCCCAGATGACGCTACTGGGCCTAATTCGGATAGGGCGTAACGGGCCTTGGGTTAGCGAGCTGTAAATGGGCTATATGCGAACATGCCGTTAACAGGCTTTCCATGGGCCGGCCCGCCAGCGTTTGACCAAGTCAAATGGGCCAGCCTTTTCACAGGAATGGGCCACTATTGGGCCATGCCACATGTCGACGTATCATAGGCGCCTTCTGTCGAGTGAGTGGATGACATCTATCCCAACGATGAGCCGACACGCATTTCCTCTAGCCAATGATGATTTTACGCGTGGAAAATCCCCATTGGTCGGGGCTGTTAATGGGTTATCGGATCCAAAACCCGACCCGATAGCTTCACGGTGTTCCGTTACGGTGGATGCCACGTGTCGGTCACCCTTGACGAAAGCACTTCTGTGACGCGCGATTTATTGTCATGGAAGTGGACACTTCAGTGATGATAATTTTGGTAATGTCATGGAACACTTCTACGACATCACAGGTATGACTATCTTGATTCTGTCATAAATTTGTCATGGATGTACATGCATGACAAAAAAAGCGATCTACTATGACAAACACGTATCATCACGGAAGTGTATTTTTTTGTAGTGAGAAGAGTTGTATATGATGCAACCAGAAGGTTTTGTCGATCCTAAAGGTGCTAACAAAGTGTGCAAGATCCAGCAATCCATTTATGGACTGGTGGAAGCTTCTCGGAGTTGGAATATACGCTTTGATAGTGTGACCAAAGCATATGGTTTTATACAGACTTTTGGAGAAGCATGTATTTACAAGAAAGTGAGTGGGAGCTCTGTAGCATTTCTAATATTATATGTGGATGACATACTGTTGATTGGAAATAATACATAATTTCTAAATAGCATAAAAGGATACTTAAATAAGAATTTTTCAATGAAAGACCTCAGGTGAAGCTGCTTATATATTGGGCATCAAGATCTATAGAGATAGATCAAGACGCTTAATTGGACTTTCACAAAGCACATACCTTGATAAAGTTTTGAAGAAGTTCAAAATGGATCAGTCAAAGAAGGGTTCTTGCCTGTGTTACAAGGTGTGAAGTTGAGTTAGACTTAATGCCTGACCACTGTAGAAAATAGAGAGAAAATGAAAGTCATTCCCTATGCCACAGCCATAGGTTCTATCATGTATGCAATGTTGTGTACCAGACCTGATGTGTGCCTTGCTATAAGTTTAGCAGGGAGGTACCAAAGTAATCCAGGAGTGGATCACTGGACAGCGGTCAAGAACATCCTGAAATACCTGAAAAGGACTAAGGATATGTTTCTCGTTTATGGAGGTGACAAAGAGCTTGTCGTAAATGGTTACGTCGATGCAAGCTTTGACACTGATCCGGATGACTATAAGTCGCAAACCGGATACATATTTATATTGAATGGTGGAGCTGTCAGTTGGTGCAGTTCCAAGCAGAGCATCGTGGCGGGATCTATGTGTGAAGCGGAGTACATAGCTGCTTCGGAAAGTAGCAAATGAAGGAGTCTAGATGAAGGAGTTCATATCCGATCTAGGTGTAATTCCAAGTTCACCGGGTCCAATGAAAATCTTTTGTGATAATACTGGAGCAATTGCCTTAGCGAAGGAATCCAGATTTCACAAGAGAACCAACACATCAATAGATGATTCAATTCCATCCGCAATCTGATGTGGAGCGAACCTCGAGACGAGGGTCGATCCATTGTTGGCCCGATCTTCCAACGGCACAAATCTCCATCGCAGTAAGAACAAGTCGCAGGTTTACGAAGATGTTTGCAAATCCCACGGAAACAACACGCCAACCCCTCAATTCAAAGGAATAACATGGATGAACCGTATAGGCTCAGCTTGTAATCCCCTACGCGTCGCGGGAACTCACAGGCTAGTGGAGATTTTGGACAAGAATTCTCTAAACTCGATAATGGCCAACGGCCGAAACACACACGATGTCTAATTCATCTCAAAACAACCCCCCTTGTACAACATCGTATCTGGCTTTATATATTAGTCGACCATCTAATCACTTCGGCTTCTTGAGTCTCAACTTCAAGTTGAAAGACATCGATCAGATGTTATGCGACAGGAAGCCGAAGGACTGAGGAAGTCCCTGCAGAATTCAGATGCATACTTTCTAGTGCAACACCAAGCGCTGGAGGACTTAAGCGCCAAACAAGAGAAACTTAATAAGCTTGCTAAGCATCTTGCCAGCATTATGGGTACCCAAGATATTGTTTCTTGACCTCTTCTGAAGTGGTTTCAGTTCTGGACTTGTTTTGCTGTGGCGTTTATATGCTGTTGTGTTCCCTATATTTGCACTGGTGGCGAACTTTGATGCCCAGTGGATGTAATATGTGTAATAGCTGTGATAGCCTAGTGTAAGTTGCTTGCTTATTTATTTCCTTGTTGTCTTGTTTATTTGTTTGCTTGTAGTCAGTGCAGTTCTTTTTCTGCGGTTTGCTAGTGGCTGGGATAAACCATTTTTTAAAACTAGGCCACAATAACCATGGGCTAATATTTACTGTAGTGACACTGGGCCTCCTACGGGCCGTAGAAACAGTGGGGCCTCCTATGGGCCGTAGAAACAGTGGGCCTTCTACGGGCCGTAGAAACAATGGGCCTTCTACGGGTCGTATCATCAATGAGCCTTATACGGGCCGTATCATTAATGGGCCTTATACGGGCCATATGATCGATTCGCCAAACATGGGCCAAACAGACCGCATTCTGGCGATAAACGGGCTAGAGTTGGAATCATCCGTTCATGGCCCGACCATAATGGGCCATCGTTAATAGGTCGTATTTGATGACGCTATGAAAACGGCCCAACGTATTAACGGACCACAAACGGACCGACTGTAACCACGGGCTGAATATGGCCCACGAGCAGAAAATGACAGTAACGGGCCGTAAGTAAACGAATGCTAGAAATGAGCCCAAGAATAAATGGGCTCTGAGAAGGCCAAAAGATAACATGGGCTGGAGACGGCCCAACGGAATAACGGGCCGTTAATGGGTATAAAGTGATACACTGTTCATTACGGGCCAGTTTCACCACGGGCCGTTAATGGGTGTAAAGTGATACACTGTTCATTACGGGCCAGTTTCAGCACGGGCCGCTAATGGGCCAAGAGTTACAAAGGGCCTCATATGGGCAGAAAGACGTCATGGGCTATACATGGGCCAGAAGTGAAAATGGGCTGGAATCATATTGGACGGCCCAGATGACGCTACTAGGCCTAATTCGAATAGGGCGTAACGGGCCTTGGGTTAGCGAGCTGTCAATGGGCTATATGCGAACAAGCCATTAACATGCTTTCCATGGGCCGGCCCGCCAGCTTTTGACCAAGTCAAATGGGCCGGCCTTTTCACAGGAATGGGCCACTGTTGGGCCGTGCCACGTGTCGACGTACCATAGTCGCCTTCTGTCCAGTGAGTGGATGACATCTGTCCCAACGATGAGCCCACACGTGTTTCCTCTAGCCAATGATGATTTTACACGTGGAAAATCCCCATTGGTCGTGGCTGTTAACGGGTTATCGGATCCAAAACCCGACCCGATAGCTTAACGACATTCTGTTACGGTGGATGCCACGTGTCGGTCACCCTTGACGAAAGCACTTCTGTGACGCGCGATTTATTGTCATGGAAGTGGACACTTCCGTGATGATAATTTTGGTAATGTCATGGAACACTTCTACGACAGCACAGGTATGACTATCTTGATTCTGTCATAAATTTGTCATGGATGTACATGCATGACAAAAAAAGTGACCTACTGTGACAAACACGTATCATCACGGAAGTGTATTTTTTGTAGTGAGAAGAGTTGTATATGATGCAACCAGAAGGTTTTGTCTATCCTAAAGGTGCTAACAAAGTGTGCAAGCTCCAACGATCCATTTATGGACTAGTGCAAGCCTCTCGGAGTTGGAATATACGCTTTGATAGTGTGATCAAAGCATATGGTTTTATACAGACTTTTGGAGAAGTCTGTATTTACAAGAAAGTGAGTGGGAGCTCTGTAGCATTTATAATATTATATGTGGATGACATATTGTTGATTTGAAATAATACATAATTTCTGGATAGCATAAAAGGATACTTGAGTAAGAATTTTTCAATGAAATACCTCGGTGAAGCTGCTTATATATTGCATCAAGATCTATAGAGATAGATCAAGATGCTTAATTGGACTTTCACAAAGCACATAACTTGATAATATTTTGAAGAAGTTCAAAATGGATCAGTCAAATAAAGGGTTCTTGCATGTGTTACAAGGTGTGAAGTTGAGTCAGACTCAATGCCCGACCACTGCAGAAGATAGAGAGAAAATGAAAGTCATTCCCTATGCCTCAGCCATAAGTTCTATCATGTATGCAATGATGTGTATCATACATGATGTGTGCCTTGCTATAAGTTTAGCAGGGAGATACCAAAGTAATCCAGGAGTGGATCACTGGACAGCGGTCAAGAACATCCTGAAATACTTGAAAAGGACTAAAGATATGTTTCTCATTTATAGAGGTGACAAAGAGCTTGTCGTAAATGGTTACGTCGATGCAAGCTTTGACACTGATCCGGATGACTCTATAGTCGCAAACCGGATACATATTTATATTGAATGGTGGAGCTGTCAGTTGGTGCAATTCCAAGCAGAGCGTCGTGGCGGGATCTATGTGAAGCGGAGTACATAGCTGCTTCGGAAGCAGCAAATGAAGGAGTATGGATGAAGGAGTTCATATCCGATCTAGGTGTAATACCAAGTGCACCGGGTCCAATGAAAATCTTTTGTGACAATACTGGAGCAATTGCCTTAGCGAAGGAATCCAGATTTCACAAGAGAACCAAACACATCAAGAGATTCAATTCCATCCGCAATCTGATGTGGAGCGAACCTCGAGACGAGGGTCGATCCATTGTTGGCCCGATCTTCCACGGCACAAATCTCCATCGCAGTAAGAACAAGTCGCAGGTTTACGAAGATGTTCGCAAATCCCACGGAAACAACACGCCAACCCCTCAATTCAAAGGAATAACATGGATGAACCGTATAGGCTCAGCTTGTAATCCCCTACGCGTCGCGGGAACTCACAGGCTAGTGAGATTTTGGACAAGAATTCTCTAAACTCGATAATGGCCGATCGGCCGAAACACACACGTGTCTAATTCATCTCAAAATACACCTCCTTTGTACAACAGCGTATCTGGCTTTATATATTAGCCACCATCTAATCTAGTAAGGAAACATACGCACGCAAGTTTTCCTATCCTACTTGATTTAAACTTATTTGCCTTTTACATCCCGGCACCCACACGTATATATTAAACAAACCTATCTATAACTAAGGTAGATATTTGGTACTAGTACGCCTCCTTTCCTTGACAAGATCGGCTGGTGGCCCCCATCCAACATTGCTCAAGGAAAATAGATCACGTAGCTTATTCTTTGGTCTGTCACGTAGGGGATTCCTCTCCTTGTATGGAATAAATAAGAAAATGATCTGAACCCTTCTTCTCTTTGTTGCGTGCCCATCAAAATTACCAAAGCAATCACGTAGACAAATCCTCATAGCACCGCCAAATAAAATAAGTTGGAGAAAAATCCCTTATTACGTGTCCTTTCCATTTATCTCCCACCGAAAAATTTCTTTTCTTTCCAAATTGAAAACACCTTGGTACGTATACGTCTCTGACCTCGAGCGTATCTGTCTCCAGCACATAATTCTGAACAACCAAACTAGTAACATCTCGAGGAACACAACATTAGCAAACATGTTAATGGTCGTAACACGATTCAGTGTTTCGAGACAGAGAAGTCAATAAATATCAGATCTGGAATGTGCCGAGGACCCGTTGACTAAGACCTCTTCCACCCGGCAAAGAACCATCCGATCACACACCAGCTACCTCCGGATGGGTTTAGGACTTCATCAGCAACTGTCATCATAGAATTTGACTCTGTGCCCAAGATGGAGAGCTGAAGAGAAGAACCTTGCTTAAGCACCTAATAAGTTGATTATCTGTATTTCCTTATAATCCACTGATAAATTTTATTATTCTATGCCCTAGAATTGTAAACCGACGAAACCCTTATACATTGTGAATTACATAGACCAAAACATAGTGTCCCCTAGTGATCGCCTCTACTGATTAAGCTCGTATCACAAGACTGGTTCAAGTTTCGCCTGAACCATAGGAATATGATCGTTGCATTGTGCCGCCATAACGCGGGTCACATCATATAGAGGAATGAGTCTCCTGACGAGCCAATTCAGCAGCTTAGACACAGCCAGTGAATCGTATAATGTTTAGTTGATATTGAGATATCCTCCATGACTAAGTAATACAGTATTTGCCCCCGAGTTCTCCGACCTGCACTATGACGATTTATGCAAACTCCCAGGGAACTAGACCGGAAACACTGTGTCTTCCTAATCAAACGTCACAACGTACTGCACCAATAGGGGTGATAATATACAAATGACGCTAGTACAGGTGTACTCCCTGAAGTGTGTATTGGGTTGCATTAGCCACTGCGAATATAGGATGGGTTGTCACTCCCCGTAGTATCAAGATAGATCTCTAGGCCCCTGCTCGGTACATGCACCCCTACTATAAGCCTTTGCAACAAATGTGAAAACTAAATGAGTGAGATTGCGAAGATGAGCATATACAGATCGAGTAAAGAGACTTTAGTCGTGTCATGAGATTGACCATAGGAGTATGATCAATGAGACCAACGATCAAACTCGGCAATAACATACTGATGACCAAAGGAATCGTATGATTTTATATGCGGTTGAGTCAATAAGATCTCGTTAGAAATGGAGACTAAATTGAGCATAGCGCAAGTGTCAAGCAATATTACAAGAGTTATACCCGGGAATGTTGCGCCTTCCGGTCATGTAAACATAGTTCTTGAGAACCCGTGCCTAGGGCTTCGAGCACTGACTGTCGCTTGCATATGTCCCGGGGTAACTTTCGCCAAAGAGGAGAGTGATAAGCAAGCACAAGCAAGCAGTAGGTATTCCCTCGATGGATCTGAAACCAAGATAATCGACAAAACGCGAGTAGAAAACAAGCAACAACTGGAACCGCCAAGTGCAAATTCATGCATGATTCAAGATCGGTAAGACCAAGCACATCACATAAAGATTTTGAATTGTAGAAACACTAGCACCCAAAGTCACACAAAGCAAAACACTCATAATTTTTAATCTTGACTTTGATAGTAGGTTCCCATTCATCATGCAATTTTCTAGGAATTGAAACTTCTAATTCCAATTTTTCTTCAAAAGCTTTCATCATAGCATCAACAATATGTTTAGTAAAAGCTTTATTTTGTTCATAAGCATGGGGTGAATTTATCATGGATTGCAACAAAGAAATACAATCAATCAAAGAGCAACTATCATAATTAAAGTCTTTGTAATCCAAAAGAGTGGGCACATCACTAGCTAAAGTTTTGACCTCAAACCCACTTTTTATCAATTTTCTCAACAAGATTTTCACCCTCCGAAATATTGGGACGCCTTCTACCTAAAGTTGACTCTTCTCCAGTCCCTTTTTCATCAATATTAACTTTACTAAACAAGGAATCAATAGAAGAAACACCAATCATTTTAAGATCTTCATCACTTTTGCGAAAGAAATCACTAGAAAAGCTTTTTCTAAAAATTCTCTTTTAGCTCTAAGCATAGCGGTTCTTTTCTTACTTTCATCCATAGAAACATAAAGAGCTTTAATTGATTCATCTACTTTAGGCACAAAAATTTCATCTTGAGATTTTCCACATCATGAGCAATTCTATCAACACTTCTAGACAAATCATCAATCTTACTCAACTTTTCTTCTATGGAAGTGTTGAAAACTTTTTGTGTATTGATAAATTCTTTAATATTATTCTCAAGATCAGAGGTGTTCCTATTATTATTATAAGATTGATTTCCATAGGAATTACCATAATTATTAGAGGAATTACTAGGAAAAGGCCTAGGATTAAAATTACCTCTATAAGCATTGTTGTTGAAATTATTTCGAGAGATAAAATTCACATCTATGGCATCACTATTTTGCTCAATCAAAGTAGACAAAGGCATATCATTAAGATCAATAGGAGCACTTCTACTAGCAACCAATTTCACAAGAGCATCAACTTTTTCACTCAAAGAAGAAATTTCTTCAACCGAATTAACTTTTTTACTAGTAGGAGCTCTTTCGGTATGCCATTGCGAATAATTTGCCATAATATTATCAAGCAATTTGGTGGCTTCACCCAAAGTAATTTCCATAAAAGTCACCACCCGGGGAATCTAAAAGATTACGAGAAACAAAATTCAACCCCGCATAAATTTTTTGTATGATCATCCAAAGATTTAACCCATGAGTTGGGCAATTCCTTAGCATCATTTTCATCCTTTCCCAAGATTGTGCAACATGCTCATGTTCAAGTTGCTTGAAATTCATGATCTGGGTTCTAAGGGAAATAATTTTTGCGGGAGGAAAATACTTAGTGATAAAAGCATCTTTGCACTTATTCCAAGAATACGATACTATTGCGAGGCAAAGAAGAGAACCAAATTTTTGCAGAATCACGCAAGAAAAGAAATAATTTCATCTTGACCACATCATTGTCCACATCTTTTTTCTTTTGCATATCGCATAATTCCACGAAGGTATTAAGATGGGACGGACATCCTCATTAGGAGTACCGGATAATTGGTCTTTCATAACAAGATTCAGCAAAGCAGTATTAATATCACAAGTCTCCGCACTAGTGGCGGGAGGAGCAAGCGGAGTGCCAATAAAATCATTGTTGTTGGTATTTGAGAAATCACATAACTTGGTGTTCTCTTGAGTCATGATGACCTACACAACAAGATTGCACTCAAAAACAGATCCGCAAGAAAACGGCGAACGAAAAAGAGGGCGAATAAAACGGCAATTTTTGTGAAGTGGGGGAGAGGAAAATGAGAGGCAAATGGCAAATAATGTAAATTGCGAGGAGATGAGATTTGTGATTAGGAACCTGATATATGAAGATCCTCCCTGGCAACGGTGCCAGAAATTCCTTTTGATGTCGCTTGAGACGTCGAGTATTTCCCAAAGAGGAAGGATG
>NC_053024.1:597682918-597695767 GCF_003073215.2 Triticum urartu | reverse complement strand
TCGTTTTGGTCCTCCGGGAGTTCCTGCCTAGTAAGGTAGGCTAGGAATGGTTCTGTCCACGGGGCGATAACCGCCATTATTACGTGGGCTGAAGGTGTATTTCATTGGCAGAGCCTCCAATTGTGTCAGATTTGGTTTCGGCGTCGAGTGGTGCGGCTGGGTCCGGGCTGTTATTTGCGGGTTCCCCTCCCATGCTACGGATTGGCTTTGAACCAAATCTCTTTCCAAAAGAGTTGGGGGGACTGCATCGCGTTTTGCTCCGATGTGTGCCAGGACGTCCCTGCTTGATGTTTCTCGGCTATATGGTTGAAACTCCACAGCCCTTCGAACGAGCTGACATTTTTAGGACGGCGTTTGCGGTAAGCTGCCATTTTTGGGTCTTGCATCAAAGTCCTCCATTTATTTGGGATATCGCGAGGTTTGAATCCCGCGTACCTCTAGGCGCTGATACCATGGATACTGCTATCCGGAGACCATGTAGGAGGGCCTCATATTCGGCTGCATTGTTGGAATCCCGTGTACATGATCTGGAGCACATATTGGACTGTGTCTCCTGTGGGGGACGTCAGGACGACGCCAGCCCCCAGTCGGCCAACATTTTGGAGCCGTCGAAATGCATAATCCAGTTTGAATATGTGCCGTACTCTTTAGGGAGCTCGGCCTCCGTCCATTCTGCGACGAAGTCGGCCAAAACTTGCGATTTAATAGCTCGCCGTGGCTTATAGGTTATATCGAACGGGAGAAGCTCGATGGCCCATTTTGCAATCCGGCCCGTTGCATCGCGGTTGTTGATAATATCGTTGAGTGGTACTTCCGAGGCTACTGTTATGGAACACTCTTGAAAGTAGTGTCGTAGCTTCCGGGATGCCATGAATACCGCGTATGCAATCTTTTGATAATGCGGGTACCGTGATTTGCATGGAGTGAGGACAGTGGACACGTAGTAGACCGGCCTTTGAAGGGGGAATTTGTGTCCATCCGTTTCCCGCTCGACAACGAGCACTGCGCTGACAACTTGATGTGTTGCTGCAATGTACAATAACATTGGTTCGCCGGTGTTCGGCGCGGCCAGGACTGGGTTTGTTGCCAATATGGCTTTTATTTCATCAAGTCCGGCCGTGGCGGCATCCGTCCACTCGAAGTGTTCGGTGCGCCGAAGGAGGCGATAGAGGGGTAGTGCCTTTTCTCCCAAGCGGGAGATGAAGCGGCTTAAAGCCGCCACGCATCCGGTTAATTTTTGTATTTGTTTGAGGTCCTTTGGGATATCCAATTGTGACAAAGCTCGGATCTTGGCTGGATTTGCTTCAATTCCTCTACCGGATACAATGAAGCCCAAGAGCTTTCCGGCTGGAACGCCGAAGACGCATTTTTCCGGGTTGAGCTTGATGTCATATTTTCGGAGGTTATCGAATGCAAGCCTCAAGTCGTCTACTAGAGATTCGACATGTCTTGATTTGACGACCACATCATCCACATACGCCTCCACTGTTTTGCCGATCTGGTTTGCCAGACATGTCTGGATCATGCGCTGATATGTTGCGCCGGCGTTTTTCAGCCCGAAGGGCATTGTGTTGAAGCAGAATGGGCCGTATGGTGTGATGAATGCTGTTGCGGCTTGGTCTGATTCTGCCATCTTGATTTGATGGTAACCGGAGTATGCGTCGAGGAAACACAACGAATCGTGTCCTGCGGTGGCATCGATAATTTGATCGATACGGGGGAGGGGGAAGGGATCCTTTGGGCAAGCCTTGTTAAGGTCTTTAAAATCGACACACAGGCGCCAGGATTTGTCCTTCTTTGGTACCATCACCAGGTTTGCTAGCCAGTCCGGATGTTTTATGTCTCTAATGAATCCGGCCTCCAATAGCTTGGCTAGCTCCTCTCCCATAGCCTGTCTCTTAGGTTCGGAAAAACGCCGAAGGGCTTGTTTGACAAGTTTGAATCCTTTTAGGATATTTAAGCTGTGTTCGGCCAGCCTGCGTGGGATCCCTGGCATGTCTGAAGGGTGCCAGGCAAAATGTCCCAGTTCTCTCGTAGGAACTCTCGCAGTGCGGCGTCTACATCAGGGTTCAGTCGTGCCCCGATGGAAGCTTGTTTTATTGGGGTCGTTGGATGGACCTGGAATTTGACTATTCGTCAGCTGCTTGAAGGATGTGGATTTGGATCTCTTGTCGAGTATCACATCATCCTGTTAACCGTGGAGCGCAGGCAGTCAGTTTCCTCGGCCGCTAAGGCTTCGGATAGTGCCTCAAGGGCTAATGCGGCCGTCTTGTTTTCGGCGTGGAGTGCTATGTCCGGATCACTAGCTAGAGTGATAATTCTGTTCGGCCCGGGCATCTTAAGCTTCATGTACCCGTAATGGGGTATTGCTTGGAAGATTGTGAATGCTTCCCGCCCTAGTAAAGCGGATATCCGCTCTTTGAAACGGGGCCACCTGAAACGTGACTTCTTCGGACCTGTAATTATCCGGCGTGCCGAACACCACATCTAGTGTGATTTTTCCTGTGCAGCGCGCTTCCCGCACTGGGGATTATTCCTCTAAAGGTTGTGCTGCTTCGCTCGATCGCGGTTCCAGTCTATTTCCATTTTTTGAAGGGTTTCCTCATAAATGAGGTTCAGTCCGCTGCCTCCATCCATGAGCACCTTGGTGAGGCGAAAGCCGTCCACTATGGGACTGAGGACCAATGCGGCTGGTGCTCGGGCTGTTCGGAATCTAGGTTCATCACTTGCGTTGAAGGTAATGGCAGTGTCGCTCCATGGATTTATTGTTGCAACTTGATAGACTTCGGCGAGGCTGCGGAGTGTTCTTTTTCGCACATTGTTTGATGCGAAAGTCTCGAAAGACTGTGAGAACGGTACTGGTGTCCTTGTGGGCTGGCTTCTTGCGGCCCTCCGGAATTAAAGAGGTCCTCGCCGATTTTGGCACCTGCCCGGAGTATCCAACAATGCTCTAAGGCTGTGAGTTGGTGTGGCGTCCTCTGTATGTGAATCTACAGGGTCCATCAAGCCACCTTTCCAATACGGTTCCATGCCCTGTAGAGGGTTTTGGATTTTGGTGTTTATCCCGGGTGTCTATGATGATGCACCCTCTTAGTTCGGACGGGATTACTATTCAAGGCCGGATTATCCCAAAATTTTATTTCGGTTTTCCAGGCGCTTTCCATTGCACAGTATTTTTGTACTATGGACGCCAAGTCAGCGAAGTGTGTAATATCACGACGACTTAACGGCGTTAAGGATTCTCGTCGTGCAATTACTGCAGAAAATTGAGATTGCATCTCCCCTGCGGCAATCCTTTATCCTGTCATAACCAGGAGGAATCTGGCCCCGTAATGATGTACTGTTTCCTCGGGGCCTCTGCCTGATTTGGGAGAGATCGCTTATGTTCGGGTGGGCGGGTGTCGTTGAATCTGAAACCTCACCCAATCCAAGATTCGGAGGCCGAAGAGTTTCCGAACTCTGAAGTTCGGATTCTTGGATGTTGTCCAATGAATCTAGCCCGTTGCATGATCCTAAGCTCAGGCCTTGAGTTACATCCTCCCCTCCGCGGGTATCCGGCTTGGAGGGGTCGGGAATTCGGACGTAGCTAGTCCTTAAAATAGATGAAGGGTCGCCGCACTGCGCCTCTACCACGGCAACGTGGTGGGTGACTTGGGGAGAGTTAATTTCTCTTAGATCGGGTTTAAGCCCAACCTGGTCGTAATCCGTAGCGACCCCCAGGGCGGCGATGCGATCCAAGAGCTCGTTTACGGAAGAGAGCTCCATTGGATCTAGCTGCTCGACGAGCTCCGAGCTGACGTGTAGGTTGCTTTTGATGACCCGAGAGGTCACCGTCGGCGCAACAGCCGAACAGGCGGTCATGAGGAAACCACCTAGCCGGAGAGTTTGGCCGATAGCCAAGGCTCCCTTAGCAACGGCGCCGTCTTTAAAGACGGGAGGAGGCATCCTTCCTGATTGCGACGGCACAGAGGAACTCTCGATGAAAGCACCAATGTCGGTGTCAAAACTGGCGGATCTTGGGTAGGGGGTCCCGAACTGTGCGTCAAGGCCGGATGGTAACAGGAGACAAGGGACACGATGTTTTTACCCAGGTTCGGGCCCTCTCGATGGAGGTAATACCCTACTCCTGCTTGATTAATATTGATGATATGGGTAGTACAAGAGTAGATCTACCACGAGATCAAGGAGGCTAAACCCTAAAGCTAGCCTATGGTATGATTGTTGTATATGGAGTTGATGTCCTACGGACTACAACCCTCCGGTTTATATAGACACCGGATAGGGTTAGGGTTACACAGAGTCGGTTACAATGGTAGGAGATCTTGAATATCCGCATCGCCAAGCTTGCCTTCCATGCCAAGGAAAGTCCCATCCGGACACAGGACGAAGTCTTCAATCTTGTATCTTCATAGTCCTGGAGTCCGGCTGAAGGTATAGTCCGGCTACCCGAACACCCCCTAATCCAGGACTCCCTCAGTTGCCATTTCGGTGCAACAAGACCAAGACCATGGACTGCAAGATGGAGGTCATCATGGAGCCCAAGATGGCGTCACCACCAGAGCTTTGTGGAGGCGAAGACTACTTTTGTCAGGATAGCTTGTACTAGCTGTCCCCCTTCAAATTAGCCCGCCATTGTTGGCTCCCTTCCCGCTCGATATTTGGGAAGAGGACCAGGGCCTCTATAAATAGGACTAACCACCACCATAGAGAGGGGGGACAAACGGAGACTGGAGAGAAAGAGACGGATCATTCAGACCACCCCCACACGCACAAGCTCACTGAGCTCAAGAACACCTCAACCTCAGGAGGCTGTTCTTTCCTTGTACTGTTCATCATCAACCCAAGAGGCAATCCACCACCACCACACTGGAGTAGGGTATTACACCACAACGGTGGCCCGAACCAGTATAAACCCCGTGTCTTTTTGTGTTGTGAGTTCGTCGAGTTCGTCCGCAAGATCTTAGCGAGCTAGAGCATAGATCGGTAGGAGGGAAAGACTTCGCGCGCACCCTAGTATTCGAACCTTAAGGGTTAGCCGGAGCCCCGCATCCGACATACCTGGGTACTGAACCCAAGTTAAGTATACCCGAGTATTCTCACGCACACGCACAATATGCTGGATAGATAGCTCATGGTTTGTTCCTGTACCGTTCTTGCTAAATGGGTAGCTCATGGATCTGTGTAGCAGAATATGTTTAAATTTTCTAGGGTACCCTTTTTTACTCTGAATAAGCAACAAAAGTGCTCAACATCCATCATGCATAACCCTGAACATTTATGGTCTCTCTTGATATGTCTTGCTGTGTACGTATAGTGCCTGTACATGCATGGTTGTGTTTTGCAGGTGTAGGGTAACTTCTACTGCACAAGTTAACTTGAGACTGGTTAAAAAAAAATTTGAAAGATGTGTTGTCTTGCAGTGTCTGCGACAAGAGGGGAGGACTGCTTTGCAATCTCAACGTACCATGTTCATCAGAGATAACATCTCCGTGGGCGCCTCCGTGCGCTCTTTGGGCAGCTCGGAGCCATGCTATCAGAGCTCTTCACCAACTGGACCATCTACACCAACAAGGTGGGTGCATCTCCAACCAATTCTGTAGCGGTAGCAGCACCAGCAGTACTTCGTTTTGAAATGCTTCTATCCAGTAAAAACACTCCGTAGATTAGAGTTGAATCGAAAATTTATGGTTAGGTTTCCGCCGAAACCATCTCGGACCCACCGGGTTGCAGAACTCGGTTCCACCGATTCGGCCAAGGCCATTGCACATGTGGTTCTCGGTCTGACCGAGAATTGCAAATCGGTGTGACCGAGTTCAGGACTTTGTGAAACCCTAGCAGTCTCGGTGCCACCGAACTGTGACTCGGTCTGACCGAGTTCACTAGTTTAGGTTCCAACAGCTGCCTCGGTATCACCGAGTTTATAGAACATCATCTTGTGTGTGCATCACTCTATGTCTATGGATATCCTTGTTTGTTCCTTGTGGGACTAACCCATGTAGGTATTAAAAGTGCAATTCACTCAAATGGATAGCTCCAAGTGATCTACATCAACAATGAGCATCCACATCTTCAACATCTACATGAAGTCATCATCAACAAAACCCAAGGTTAGTTCATCCCTCTTAGGGGGGATCTCACATCTAGGGGTAGCTTTACTCTAAGAATTGAGCTAAAGCACCTCTAATGGTGTGAACACAACAATGCTTTATGTAAAAGTGGTAACCCCACTTGTGCTTAAATGATGAGTATGACCTATGATCAAATGTTCTCATTTGACTCCTAAGTCAATATACTCATATATAGATGACCTAGTCATCGCAAATTGTTTGATAGATGCTAGAATTGGTTGTGCATGCTTTGCCACATATTTCAATTGCCATTTTATTGTGTGAGCATGTTGATTGCATATTTTACTCATTCGAGGACATCCACTTGTTGTTTTGATTGATTGGTTTTCTTTTCTTTTGCCAAGTGGATGGACAAGAATGCCTAAGAACCCTCTCTAGCTATCTATGCTTTTCTCGTCTCAAACTCTATTCATGCTACATCACAAAATTTGATCAAGTCAGATTCGAACCACTCTGTGTGAGGAGCACTCGGAGTCCCCGATTCGTCATAGACTTAAACTTCCAAAACTTCTTTGTGTGTTTCGGTCTGACCGATTCCTCCATTTCGGTCATACCGAGATCACTAAGTCGATCTAGGTTTTCAATCTCGGTGCAACCGATTTGAACTTTTCGGTCACACCGAGTTGCTGTAACTGTCAACAGTTATGCATCTCGGTGCCACCGAGTTGTTCCACTCGGTCACACCGACAGGGTCGGGCTATATATACTCACGGGCAAAATTTTGGAAATTTCTCCGAAACCCCTTCGCCCGCGCATAGCTCGCTCTGCCTCCTGGGTCTCCGGATCGTCCTCCTCGTCGCCAGCCGCCTCCTGTCGCTGGTCTCCGCCGCCGTCAACGGAATTCTTCCCCGCCGTTGCCGCCGTAGCGAGTTCATCGCCGAACTAGGGTATGGACTCGATCACAGTGCTATCCCCGTCCGATTCCTAGCACATTGTGTTCATTATGATTCTTACCACGATTGAAACGCTTCTATCCAGTCAAAACACTCCGTAGATTAGAGTTGAATCGAAAATTTAGGGTTAGGTTTCCGCCGAAACCATCTCGGACCCACCGGGTTGCAGAACTCGGTTCCACCGATTCGGCCAAGGCCATTGCACATGTGGTTCTCGGTCTGACCGAGAATTGCAAATCGGTGTGACCGAGTTCAGGACTTTGTGAAACCCTAGCAGTCTCGGTGCCACCGAACTGTGACTCGGTCTGACCGAGTTCACTAGTTTAGGTTCCAACAGCTGCTTCGGTATCACCGAGTTTGCAAATCGGTTGATCCGAAATGCTTTCTGTGGAAAACTAAAACTAAGTTTTTGACTCATTCTTTTGCAAAAACCTCTGCATTTTGTGATGCTCATCCACTCTATCTCATCTATATCTATTCACAGGGTCTGCTGTCAGTGTTTGCAACATGTCTGACCAGAGTGACAGCCAGAACAGGTCAGAGGAGCAGGTTCACCTGAGTGAGGGCACTAGTCCCTCTAGCAGTTCAGATGATGGTAGCAGGAGCACCCCAAGCAATTTGCCAAAGGCTGCCACTAGAGCAAGCAAGAAGAAAACTTCAGAGTCTGAGGATGAAGACTATGTGGCCACTGAGGATGAGGCCACATCAAAGAAGAAAGTGGTTAAGAAGGAGTACAGCTCAGCTGCAGTTAAGCCAGGGATGAAGATCAAAAGGCCAGCAGGAAGACAACCAATGTCTAAGGCCAGAGCATCCTCTCAAGCATCTTTGGAATCTCAACCCAAAGAGCCTGCTGCAGGAGAAGAAAAGGAAGGAAAGGGTCAAGAAGACCATGGCCAGAGTGATTGGAAAGGCTTCCATGATGGAAGAAGAAGAGGAAGAAGAGGTTGCTGCACCAGCACCCAAGGCACAAAGCTTATGGGTGATGCTATCAGGACAGGGGCTGCATCATCAAAGCCCAAAGAAGCACCCAAAGCTGCCTCCAAGCCAAGACTGCACCAAAGAGAAATACCAGAAACATACCAGCTGCTGAGAAGAACAAGGCCCCAGTGCCTGAGACTGTTGCTGAAGAAGAAGATGAAGAGCATGTTCTGAGAAAATTGAAGCCAAAAATTCCAGACCACAATGATGCTCATCCTGTGGCTGAGAACATGAAGATCAGGAGAGACTCAGGACTGAGGAAATGGAGAGAGACAGATCCATATGCTACCAGGAGAAGGACTGCTGTTGATTACAGGTTCCACACAAAGGAACAGCAGGATTTCTATGAGACATGTGTTGGACAAGAAGCCTATAGTGTGTGATATGAGGTGGGTCGACTGGAACGTACATATCAAGGAAAATGAGGAACACTATCCTGGTGTGTTTGACAGCTTCAGTGCTTGTGGAGTTGCAGACTTTGTTGGGCAGAAGCTCACAAAGTGGAATGAGGAGCTCATAATGCAATTCTACTCCACAGCACACTTCTATCCAGATGGCAGGATAGTATGGATGTCTGAAGGTACAAGGTACCACTCAACTATTGAGGAATGGGCAAATCTGATCAATGCTCCTAAGGAAGAAGAAGATGACTTGGATGTCTATGCCAAGAAGAAGATGGATCACAACTCTATGGCAAACATGTACAAGGAGATTCCTGAAGATGATCTTGAGACTCACCAGTTTGGGTCAGTAAAACACTTGCTGTCAGGGCTGCCTACAATCAATTGGATCCTTAGGCACACTCTCTTGCCCAAGTCTGGTGATCACAGAATGATCAGAGGCCTGCAATTAACTTGCTACATATATTTGATGTGCCACAGAAGTTCAAGGTCATGAGCCTTATAGTTGAGACTATCAAGAGGACTGCAGCTGACCAGAAAAGAAGTTGTGGATATGCCCCACAGATCCAGGAGTTGATAAACTCAAAGATGGGCACAGGCACATACTTGTTGGATAAGGAACACTTGCCTATCTATCCTGACTTGAGGACAACCAAGTTGTGATGAATGAAGATGAACCCTCCTCAGTGCAAGCACAAGCAAAGAAGGAGAAGGCAAAGATGGAGAAGGCTGCCAAGATGCCAACTCAAGAGGAGGCATCTGAGTACTTTTTGAAAAGCAAGCAGGACCAGCTTGGTTACTTGATAGCATCATCTCTGAGGATTGAGAAGGGGTTGGCCACCCTAACTCAAAACCAGGAGAGCCTGGAAAGAATCGTGGAACAAAAATTCTATGATTTAGATGTCAAAGTAACTGAGATTCAGTCTGTTGTGGAGCAGCTACAGGATGACATGCAGGAGAGGAAGGGCAAGACAACCACTGATGCATTTGCCAGAGTGCCTCGAGCTCAGAGATCTGCTGCAGTGCCTGTACCAGACACTAGAGCCACTTCATCTGCACCAGCTACAGCTTCAGTGCCACCAGCTCCAGCACCTACCCCATCAGCTCCATCTACTTCGACTGAAGCCTTCGTCCTTGGAGTTCTCCGGACACCACCACCTGAAGACCAAGCCTGAGAGACGTTTTAGTGCTATGCATTTTCTATGAACTTTTTGGTAACTTGTTGCCAAAGGGGGAGAAAATGTATAGATCATAGGCTTCGAGAGAGAGCGTTGCTTTTTATTCTCTCTTGCTTTGGTGGTTGAACTTTGTTTGTCTTTTGATTGCTTGAGATACTATGCTATTATCTGTGAGACATTGATGATCATGTGGTTGATCATAAGCTACACTTATGCTTGTTAGATGATATTATCTTACTATCTTATAATGATCATTCCACTTTGCTTGTGATGAGTGGCATGTATTTAATTCTTATCATTTTTCCACCAAGATGTATGTGACATGGAAGAGTAATCCATGATCCTAACTCATTGTGCATTTGCAGTCTAAAGCAAATCTTAAGATATGCACAAATTTAGGGGGAGCTCTTGCTTTTCACATACTTCTCAAAGCGACAATATCTTTCACTCTTATTATCATTTGTCGAAGCTTTGATCTATATGTTGTCATCAATTACCAAAAAGGGGGAGATTGAAAGTGCAACTATCCCTGGGTGGTTTTGGTAATTCCTAACAACATATAGCTCATTGAGCTAACATTATTCCAAGATTAATATTTCAGGAAAAGCTCAATGAATGGCATGGCATGGATGAGGAAAGTGGATCCCTCAAAATTCTAAGGACAAAAAGTTTGGCTCAAGCGTGAAGCTCAAGACTCTACATTTTATATTTTAGTGATCCAAGATCACATTGAGTCTATAGGAAAAGCCAATACTATCAAGGAGGGATGAGGTGTTGCTTAATGGCTTGCTTGCTCAAAGTGCTTAGTGATATGCTCCAAAATCCTCAACTACTCTCCCACATGCACACATGACCTAAACCAAAAGTCAAACTCGGCCCCACCAATTCTTTCTATCCGGCGCCACTGAGTTTCAAATGTCATAGCCACTGCCACAAACCCTAGGCAAATCGGTCTCATCGATAGGGATCTCGGTCTCACCGAGATGGGATTGTAAATCTCTCTGTTTCCCTTCGAAACGTTTCGGTCTTACCGAGATGAGCGATCGGTCCCACCGAGATTGCAATGTAAACTCTCTGTTTCCCTTTTGTAACATTTCGGTCTCACCGAGATGAGCGAATCGGTCGCACCGAGTTTACCTGACCAACTCTCTGGTTAGCTTATTACCAAAATCGGTCCCACCGAGTTTGTGTAATTGGTCACACCGAGATTACTTTACGCCCTAACCCTAACCATATCGGTCCTACCGAGTTGCATCTCAGTCCCACTGAAAATCCTAACGGTCACTAGGTTTGCTGAATCGGTCCGACCGAGTTTAACCATTCGGTCCCACCGAGTTTGGAAAATTGTGTGTAACGGTTAGATTTTGTGTGGAGGCTATATATACCCCTCCACCCACTCTTCATTCGTGGAGAGAGCCATCAGAACATACCTACACTTCCAATACACATTTTCTGAGAGAGAACCACCTACACTTGTGTTGAGGTCAAGATATTCCATTCCAACCATATGAATCTTGATCTCTAGCCTTCCCAAGTTGCTTTCCACCCAAATCTTCTTTCCACCAAATCCAAATCCTGTGAGAGAGACTTGAGTGTTGGGGAGACTATCATTTGAAGCACAAGAGCAAGGAGTTTATCATCAACACACCATTTGTTACTTCTTGGAGAGTGGTGTCTCCTAGATTGGATAGGTGTCGCTTGGGAGCCTCCGACAAGATTGTGGAGTTGAACCAAGGAGTTTGTAAGGGCAAGGAGACCGCCTACTTCGTGAAGATCTACCGCTAGTGAGGCAAGTCCTTCGTGGGCGACGACCGTGATGGAATAGACAAGGTTGCTTCTTCATGGACCCTTCGTGGGTGGAGCCCTCCGTGGACTCGCGCAACCGTTACCCTCCGTGGGTTGAAGTCTCCATCAACGTGGATGTATGATAGCACCACCTATTGGAACCACGACAAAAACATCCGTGTCTCCAATTGCGTTTGAATCCTCGAAACCCTTCTCTTTACATTCTTGCAAGTTGCATGCTTTACTTTCCCCTGCTCATATACTCTTTTGCATGCTTGCTTGAATTATGTGGAGATTGCTTGACTTGTGCTAAGATAGCTAAAATCTGCCAAGAACTAAAATTGGGAAAAGGCTAGATTTTTATTTGGTCAAGTAGTCTAATCACCCCCCTCTAGACATACTTTCGATCCTACAAGTGGTATCAGAGCTTTGGTCTCCATTTGCTTTGATTTCCATAGCTTTTGGTGGTCATAGCCTTGGTTTCACAACCTAGGAGAGTATGGCGTCTAGGAGGGAAATTATCACCGTAGAGGTCCTTACTTTGATGGTACTAATTTTGCTAGTTGGAAGCATAAGATGAAAATGCATATTCTTGGACATAACCCCGCCGTTTGGGCTATTGTGTGTGTTGGCTTGCAAGGTGAATTCTTTGATGGGAGAGAACCGAATCGTGAAGCTACCGCGGATGAGTTGAAGATGCTACAATACAATGCTCAAGCTTGTGATATCCTCTTCAACGGATTGTGCCCCGAAGAATTCAACAAAATCAGCCGTCTTGAGAATGCAAAGGAAATTTGGGATACTTTGATTGATATGCACGAAGGTACCGACTCCGTCAAGGAATCCAAGTTGGATGTGCTTCAAAGTCAACTTGACAAGTTCAAAATGAAGGATGGTGAAGGTGTCGCTAAAATGTACTCTAGGCTTGCTCTTATCACAAATGAGATTGCCGGCTTAGGGAGTGAAGAGATGACCGATAGATTCATCATCAAGAAGATCCTAAGAGCCTTGGATGGAAAATATGATACCGTGTGCACATTGATCCAAATGATGCCCAATTACAAAGATCTCAAGCCAACGGAAGTCATCGGAAGAATTGTTGCTCATGAGATGTCACTCAAGGATAAAGAGGAACTTCACAACAAATCAAGTGGTGCTTACAAAGCCTCATGTGAAGCCCCCACATCATCGAGTGAGAAACAAACCTTCAATGAAGAATTGAGCTTAATGGTGAAGAACTTCAACAAGTTCTACAAGAGTAGAAGCAAAGAGAGAAGCTCCAAGTCAAGGTCCTACAATGACAAAAGATCTTCTAGTCGAGAGCGAAACTGCTACAATTGTGGAAGGCCCGGACACTATTCCAATGAGTGTACGGCCCCCTACAAGAGAAGAGAAGATTCTCCCAAGAGAAGAAGTAGAAGAGAAGAATCACCATCTAGAGAAAGAAGGAGTAGAGATGATCGTTATGAACGAAGACCCTCATGCA